>NC_056728.1:694091225-694106225 GCF_019279795.1 Protopterus annectens | reverse complement strand
TGACTATAGATTTGAAAGACCTATATACATACATTCCCCATAGCATTAGTCTTGAATGGTTTGCTGAGTTTTTACACGCTGAAACAGATTGTGCCCCAGGACAGGAGGAACCTCTACATTGAGCTTTTGTCAACTATTCTGCATAATAATTTTATTTTTTTTTTTGACCCGCAACGTTTTTTGCAGAAAAAGGTATAGTCATGGGGTTGGCCTGTGGTTCACTAAATCCAAATGTCATTATGTTACAATGGGAAAAATGCGTTGTACTTATTAGTAAATATAAGGATTACTGGCATTTACATACAAGATACCTTGATGATTTGTATTTAGTCCGGAAGAAAAATCAGGCTGCGATAGCAGAATGTATTCAATATTTGAATAACACAATGGATTTTTTGCAATTTACATATGAAATAGTGACATATTCTATTCTTTATCTTGACATTTTGTTAGTTAAAGACTATGAAAAATGTTTGTATACCTCTGGCATTTCATTACTCTAGTGCCCTTCTTCTTCACCAAAAGAAACCAGTGGTGAGGGGGCAATTTGTACGCGTGGCAGGAATGGTGACCTATTTGAAGAATTTTTTGCCACAAGTAACAACATCAAGGATATGTTCTTGAGAAGAGGTTACCCAGGGAGGCTTTGTTGATAATATATTACAAGAAGTGACACAGAAAATAAGAACCTTGTGTTTTGCCTTCATTCTTACTGAGGGTAACCAGGGTGAGAATGTGGTCCGTGATTCCAGTATGGACACAATTACACCTGTGAAGTCAACACATGGCACCAGTTTGACTACTTCTTTTTCTAATGACAATAGTGCTGCTATAAGAGCTATACTTTATAAGAACTGTGCTGTATTTAATGAATATGCTGGGGGGTAACAAAACGATAGGAGAATGACTGATTTTAGTTTTTAGAAAAGGCACCTCATTAAAATCTTTTTTAGAGTGAAGTGTTAAAATGCCTGTCTTTGTACAAAGTGCATGTGTGAATGTGATAATTCTAAAATTTACAAATATATTGCTGTTGGTAAAAGCTTTATTATTACTGGGAGAAGGATTTATATCCCAGATAGATTCAACTGCCTAACAAAAGGGATTGTTTATATTGCATTATGCCAGAGCTGTCCATGCTTTTATGTAGGAAAAACAAAAAGGTTTTTAAAACGTAGTTTTTGAACATCTGAATGATATAAAACACCATCAACATAATGAAAAAAATGCTCTGGCTAAACATATTAATATTTACCCCAACCATGTTTTTAAATTTGTTATAGTTGAACAGCATATTGAAAGTGGCAGGAGGGGTCCCTGGGGTTTAAGAGCTTGCCTGGCAACTAAGATTAAATGCAGGTTGTGCACCAGGTATTAATGGTACAATTTCTGTCTCTTGTTTGTTAAGACTTAAAGCATATTTTAGATGATGCATTTTAGATATTTTCAGTTGTTTTTATTTATTTATTTAATGTTTATGAAGGTGATGTTTTTAAGGTTTGGATATTGTATTTTAAGTAATTTTGTATAAAACGGTTAATGTATCTTTAAAATTATTGGCGGACTCAGTCACATGACTTGTTGCATGTTTTTAAATAGTAGCTTCATTTTCTGTATTTATCTGATGAAGTCTCTAAGTATTTGAGATGAAAGTGCTTATCTGTACAATCTGTTTGTGGGTTTGTGCAATGAACCATTTGTTTTTGGTGTGAACCTCTTGCTTCCAGTGCCTGCTGGATTTAATAGTTTGTATTTTCTTTGTTTGGTTATTAATATTTTGCAGATCAAACAAGACTGGATCGTTTACAGCTTTATAGGGCACGCCTAGAGCAGTCAGAGAAGAGAGATGGGGTAACTTAGGGATACTATACATAACATTTTTTTGTTTGTTTATGAGGACATACTGAAGTTTTTCCATTTGAGTTATGTGTTTGAGTAAGTGCATACTGAGGAATATACTGAATTCCATTATGGATTAATCAGGGATGAAGATAGGAGAATGATAACTTCTTGTGTCCAAAGTGAGATTTATTTAGTAACTGACCAGTGTCAGTGGTGCAACAGGTAGCACATTTAGAGCCAGATCCAGCCTAGGCCCACTGGCTTGGTTAGTTAATTTCCTCTGGCTTAAACACTGTAACTTAGTTACAGGAAACTAGAGTCTGAATCCTCTACCCCAACCACCAAGCTGCTAAAAATTGAGTTTCAGGTACATTTTTCAACAGATTGTGCTATTGAGTTTCAGGTGCATTTTTCAAGGAATTGTGAGCTTCAAGGAAAGATAAGTTTACTGCTGCTCATGGTAAGTCTGTTTACAATGTGCAACTATTCTTTAGCAAATGGTATCACTATTGTGGTATGGAACTGAAAAGCATTGTTAGAAGCACAACAGGTAACATGTTTGCTTTTGATGCAGAAAGCTGTGGGTTCTACTCCCACAGAATGTAGATGGATTGCTGATACTGTGTTGTACTTTAAACGTGAGTATTTCCTCCTTTTGATGAGATGCCTAGTAAATATGAAACCGTTACTAGTTTGCCATCCATTCCCTATTGCAATATTACCAGCTTACCATTTCATTCTTCAGCGGCAGCAGGCACTGAATTTGTAGATGAAATGCTGAAATATAAAGTTGTTTGCCAGCAGCAAACTCTTCATTAGTTACATATCTCTTTAATGTGGAATAATTCAGATGTTTTTTCTTCTGCAGAAATTGTGCATATTGACTGATATTAGTGGATTGTAATGACAGAAGTCTAAGTGGCCTTTTATTGTTCAAATGTTCTGAATTTAGCAGTTTTGTCATTGGTTCATATGTTTTGTTTCACTGCTTACTAGAAAAGTGTTCAGAATTACAAATTTAAACATGCTCTAACAGGTGATACTGTATTATACAAGGAATTTAATTTAATACAGTCAGGAAGATGAATCAAAGAACACATGCATGTTTGCTTTTTCCGAAAAATGTGTGCAAGGGGTCTATAATTTGAAAACAGCTGAAAGGTAAACTTTATCCACCACTGGCCAGATGCATTTTCTTTGAATGTGGGTTTTAATGCCATTTCAATGAATGTGAGTTTCAATAGATGAGAAGTTTTAATGCTAAGTCTGTTTTCATTGTGAGATTGTATTGCTTTGTTTAGCAAATGTATATCACTGTTTGTGCTATAAAATTTAAAATAAAAAGTTTACATTAAATCCAAATATATGTAAGCATTGTAGATGTAAAGCAGAAAACAATATGTACACTGAGAGGTCTGAACAGTGTTTATGGTAACTGGGGAGAAATAACCAAGTAATGAGACAGTGGAATGGCTGTGGGTGGCTGTGTATTGGGGGCCTAATTCATTACTCGGCCTAGGGCCCCATTTGACCATGATCTGGCTCTGAGCACACTCACCTTTGGTGAAAAAGGGTTGGCCTTATTGGCCTGAATTTATCCATTAATATACTTAAAATGAAAAAAAAAGTCATGGGCATTCAGAACTGCCATATAGCTGAAACACCGGATGCCCTTCAGGGGTCATTTGGATATATCCCATTATCCTCTTTTATAAGAGATTTTAAGGAATCACACAGTGAAAACTCTAGCTAGGCTAGGTTTTTCTTGTACTTTTTCATTACACAGTTGTTGGATTGTTCATATTGTAGTGCACCATAAGGGGTGCTGCACTCCTGAGTATGTCTGAGTGCACCACACGAGACACATGTTACTGTTGCGCCATTCACCACAGGATGGCACCTAGGTACCATAACGACTGATACTGCAGAGCAGTCAGTTCCTGACACTGAAACCTCACCTTACTTCTCCTGTAATAGTAGAAAGCATCTAGGGGAAATCCTAGAATTACAATAAAATAATATCATGGCCGACAACACAAAGATGACAATTTGAAAAGAAAACTAACAGCAATAAAAAATCAATAGTAAAATGTCAGACTGTATCCCCTACAGTAATCTGCAGAATCAAAACATAAATTACAAGCATGTATATTACTGAAAATACAAATCCAGGAACAAACGGGAAAAACCAAGGCAAATACATATTTTCTGGGCCGTTATGTTAGCGAGTGCTCTAGGCAAAGTAGCCAAGAAATGAGTTAGCTTAAAGAAGCCCAGTAAATTATCTTCCACTATGACTGACTAAAGAAATTGTTGAACTACAAGCAAAAAGTCAGTGAAAACCACATAATTTAAGGCCAAGCAAATGTCAAATTGACATGTAAGTGAAGTTTAGCAGGTAAGAAAATATGCTTACTAGATTAGCCTTGCAAACATACAAACTGGATCATAGTAAAATATGCTAAAGACAAAGGTATAAAAATAACCAAAAAAACATGGGAAAATATTGCCTGGGAAAAAGGATCTCTTTTGATGATTTACATATTTAAAACAGTAGAAAAGTTATAGCTGTTAAGGTGAAGGCATAAATCTGAAAACATCAAAACACTATTTGCAACTCATCAAGATTCATCTACTAAACTATTACAATTTCAGTGCAGAGCAGAATACAGAGAAACATTCAGCAGGTTGTTGTATCTTTCGGCTTTTCCTGGTTAGGGGTCGCCACAGCGGAACTCCAGTCCGCTAATGATTGGCAGTAGATTTTTACGTACCGACTTGCCAGGCCTGACGCACAACCTTCAACAAAGGTACGCCCATTCACGCATGTCTCCACACAGAAGATGCTTTAGCTGAGAATGGAACAGGACAACTTCTTACTGTGAGGCGACAACGCTACCGCAGCACCACCACCACAGCAGGTACCTTCTAATAAATTCCCTTCATAAACAGCAATGTTCCCTTGGTCAAAAGGTAAGATTAGGGGCTGGAAAAAAATAAATAATATCTAATCCACATAAGGGCAGTTTGTAGTACTAGCTACTGGGCTACAGCCCCCTACAGTGGGAAATAACACATTGAAATTACTTTTTTCTTAATTTACTTACTCTTGTTTTACTTATTTAATTATTTGATTTTCTTTCTTTAACACAAGCAGTACAAAAGAAAACGAAAGGGAAAAAAGGAATTGGTTTATTCTGCCCCCAATGCTGTTTTGGCATTAATGGCAGTCCAAATCAAAACTATGGTGCAGAAGGTGGGAAAGTCACTTGAAAGGGGGTTCCCCAGGCTAGTGAATGATTCTGCATGGATTCATTTCTATTGGCTCTGAGGCATCCTAACTGAATCTGAAGAAGGAAATATTGGAAGCATGGTAAGTTACAAATCTGGGAGCAAGCTGAATTTATTTATTTACTTATTAATTTATTTTAAACATCTTATATGTTCATAGGTAGGTACTAGGCTATCGGCCCAAGGGCCTAAGTATGCCTAGCCAACAAGGTTCCCTGGCTTACGCCACCCAAGAAAGTTATTTTCCTGTGCCCCTGTCGAGCAGAGCCACAGAAGTGATCCCTGGGGTATATTTCCTATTTCCCATCCACTCATCAAGATTTTTCTTGAAGAATGCTAATGATTAACTTTGCTTGACATAGATGCGTAGCTTGTTCCAGAGTATGGGAAGCCTCTGGGACAGGAATATATCCCTCCAGCATGTCCTGTTTATTGTGGTAACAAGGTTTAGGTCCCTAGAGCGTGTAGCTCAGAGGGATTGGGATTTCTTTAGGTCTAGCATGTCCAACAGCTCTGGGTTTGACATAGCTTTATATGTTAGAAAAAGATCACCTCAGAATAGGCATTATGCTACAGAGTAAAGCTGGAGTTTTTTGAGACGGTCAGTGTAGGGCATCTGTTTGAGGCCAGTAATTCTCTTTGTGAGGTACTTCTGTGGCCTTTCCAGCTGCTGCAGATGTCTTGTGAGGTACATTCCAAAAGGGGCATTGTACTCTATAATGGGTCTAATGAGTGTCGAGTAGAGGGGAACAATGACCTGATTACTGTGGCGATGTGATTATCAAAGGAAAGACTACTGTCCTCCTGGGTCCACAGGTCTCTTATCACACATTCAGCATTAGGTAGACTGCCACAAATGTGGTAGTTCATGGGTACAGAGTTTTTACCAAAGGGGATGACAATGAATATTTTGGCATTGAGTTTGAGGCCATGGCTATGACACCAGGCATCTGTCTCAGTGAGGCCCTTCCGTAGGATGTCCACATCATTTGGGGACTCAACTATGGCTCCTAGTTTGCAGTCATCTATGAACTTTGGTAGCCAAAGGCCTTCTGTGTTAGCCTGTACTTCAGAGAAGTAGATACCAAACAGGAGAGGTCCCAGGACTGAACTCTGTGGTACTCCACTTCTCACTGGTTTGAAGTCAGATTTGGTGTCTGCAGTTTTTACAGTGTGGGTTCTGTCAGTGATCCAATTGGCAACCCATCTTGTGACGTAGGGATGTATACCTAGTTTAGTGAGTTTAGCTATAATTCCGGAATGAGGAATGGTGTTGAAAGCCTTGGCAAGGTCAAGATAGGCTGTGTGAACCACCTTACCCTCATATACAACTTTAGTGACTGCCTCAAAGAAGTTGATCAGGTTCAGGAGGCATGATCTGCCTTTCACAAACCTGAACTGGGTGGGGTCCAGAGTTTGGAGGTTACCAATGTCTTTGTTCATGAGTTCCATGATGACATGGTCCATGGCCTTACAGACCAGGCTCGTCAGGCTAATAGTGCGATAGTTCCCGGGATCAGTGCTGGCTCTCCCTTTGTGGAGTGGGATAACTGTTGCTGTGTGCCATTCAGTGGGCACAAAGCCTGATGTGAGACTATGATTGAACATGTTGCTTAGGTGGGGAGACGGTTCATTCTGAAGTTCATGTAAAATGCAGCCTGGGATGTTGTCCGGTCCCATGGATGCTGTGTTTTTGGCTTTAGAGAGTGCAGCTTTTACCTGCATAGGTGTGATTACAAGGACTCTGCATTCTTCCTGTGTAGATATGGGCCCTTTAGGGGGTGAGAGGGGGGTAAAGTTAGCACTGAACCCATCTGCCAGGGCATTGGCAATATCAGTTGGTTCTGTAATTTTCATGCCGTTCTGCTGTAACTCAAAGCAGATCTGGGTGTTGCCATTGAGATTCTTGACATAGCTACAGAATGCTTTGTGGTTGTCCTAGAATCAGTGGTGATTTTGTTTTCGTAGCTAGCTTTGGAGGATCTTATAAGGGATCACAGCTTCTTACTGAGGCTGACCAGGGAACTCTTCCACTCATGGGATTTTACTCTCTTTTCCAACAGTTTCTTCCTTCTGTTGTAGAGTTTGTTTATACCAGATTGGCTTACTTTTTTTGGAGGATAGTGTCTTGGTTCTGTTTGGGATAGCATGATCCATGCACTCGTGTAAGTGCTTATAGAGTGTATCTGTGTAGGATTCAGCAGTCGTAACTGTATTGTCCATCTGCATGGGTGTCATGAAATTCGCCTCTTCTGTCTTAAGAAGCATGAAGTTGGCTTTGGAGAAAAAAGTTTTACTGTGATTTCCTTAATGGTGGTGGGGGCGGGATGTGGATAGCTAGGGTGATTAGCTTATGGTTGGATCTGACCAATGAGGAGTTGACTTCAGGTGTGGAACACCGGTCACTCATGTTGGTAATGAAAAGGTCTAGGATGTTGTTGCCTTTGGTGGGGGTGTGGATAAGTTGATCCAGAGCATTGGAATTTATCAATTCCAGAAAGCGTTGATTGAAGGAGTTGGTAGATGAGTAGTTTTCCCATTTAATGGTGGGGTAGTTGAAATTGGCCATTATTAGGATGTTTGGTTGAACCCTAATATTTTCCAGTATATCAAGAAAAGAGGAGTGGAAATCCTGGGGCATCATTGAGGATCTGTAGCAAGCTATAATTTGGAGTGCAGTTTTGCCCAGAGTTAGTTGCACTTGTATAACCTCGGATGCATTATGCTGAGCAACTAGCCTGGAGGTGTGGATATCCTTAATGAATATGGACACACCTCCACCTTTGGTGTTCCGGTCCAGGTTAGGTGGACGAAAAGTGTGGTATGAGTTATAGCCTGGTAATGCAGGGGTGCTCTCTGGAGCCTTGAATCAGGTCTCAGTCACTGCACAGATATCAATGTTCTCCATTTTAAGGAGTGCCTCGGGGGAGTGCATTTTGAGATTTAGACTTCTAGCATTGAGTAGCATTATGCTCAGTTTTTGCTTGCCTGTTCCTGTTACAGTGGTGAATTTGTCATTTGAACCTTGTCTAAAAAAGGCACTATAAGGGCAGCAAGAGCCTATCCCAGGAGTGACAGGTGCAGGCCATCTCTAGTAAAGCATCGTGGTCTGTTGACCATGTTGTCCCAGGCAGACAGATACTGATTCCCCTTAGAATGACACCAGAAGCTTAGCCAATTGTTGAAGTCAATCATTTTGTCCTTGTACTGCGGTATCATTCTGGGTGATGGCAGGATGCTACTCAGGGCTAGGGTCATACCTGCCTGGGCTACAAGATTGGAGATCTCTTCCATGTCTCTTTTCATGTAGTCCAGGGAGGTACGTCTCAGGTCATTCACACCAACATGGACAATGACAGAGTCGTATTTGTACTCGTATCTGTACATTTTTTACTAGCACTATACATGCCACTTATACTGAATGAAGAATGGTAAGCATTTTTTAATTTGTGTGTGCATGCATGTGTGTATATGTATGTGTGAATGTGCGATAGAGAGAGAGAGAGAGAGAGAGAGTGTCTGTGTGTGTGTGTGTGTGTGTGTGTGTGTGTGTGTGTGTGTGTGTGTGTGTGTGTGTGTGTGTGTTTTGTCCTCAGGTATTCTTGGTTTTCTGGATGGTGTAGGGCCTTACTGGTAGGAAAACAGGCAAGAGGTAATGGAGAGACAGAGGGGAAGCCCATAGAGTCCTTTGGCTAAGACTTCATTTCACCTAAGGCTGGCCATGTTAATTGCAGTCTGAAATCTGAGGTGAATATAATAATAAAGTGGTAATAAATAGTGGGTACTGAGGTAGTATGTGGATGAAAATGATAGACTCCATCTGTTGTTTGATCACAGCTCATAGTCACTGACCTGATGAAATACAGCCCTACCCAATTCTAATTAGCCCCACCCATTCAGGTGTTTCCTGCAGCCCCCTTGCTTTGAAGTCACCAGCTGCCACTGCACACAAGTAATGCAGAAAAGTTCCTAAACCAGCTGTAAATTCCTGTTTGCAGTTTTAAGTCCAGAAGTCAAAAGGGAATCAGCACAAGAGGTTCTGAAATGGGTATTTTCTGAAAATTTAGCCACTTTATTATAGCATTGTTTAAGCTTTGATTTTTGTAATACGTGGAGGTTAGTAAGGAAGGCTGTGCCATAAAATAGTGAGGGGAGGAGGTGAGTAGTGGCAAGTGTAGTTTTAGCTGCACTGGTGAGAAAGTTTTTGGCTCTGTAAAACATCCTGAATTTTTGTTGAGTTTTTTTCTACTTCGTATATGTATTAGAATATGACCTGAGTATAAATGATGGACGGATGAGTTATGTTACATCCAGAATGTAAATGTTGACTATATTGTAACCCGAATGGAAATGTTGTTTTGAAAAGTAACTCAAAAAATTATCGGTTAAAATGCTGGTACTCTCTTTTTGGCTCCAGTCATCACTGAAAAAAGGCTTTGGAATAGATTACTTGCCTGGTTAAAAAAGTGAAATGAATCTGAACATTGACAAGTGCATATCTACAAAAGTCACAAAAGCATTCAGTAACCCGCCTAGTTCTAAAGGGAATGTCTACTCACTCCGGGGGCATTACTGTAGCATATTTTACCTCCCTCACCTGACCCATTATTAAATGCAATGTTGTGTTTTATAATCTTTAAACAGGCCAGTTGAAACAATCTGAAAGCATGCAAGCATTCCTTAAAAGAAAACAAAATATAGGATTAGAATATTTAAACTATTCATAAAGGCTTCAAGGAATACCATTATACTCAATTTCTCACAGGTGAGTTAAAAGACCCCCTAGATAGTATATAAGACAATGTACGGCTGATTTTATTTGAAGGTCTATGCTTGCAATGCATTGCTGGGAGAATGAACAATAAAATCAAGGCTCATAATGCTACAAATAAATACAAACAGAAAAGAATATGAATTATGTAATGCACAATATTTTCAATGATAAAAGAATAAGCTTCCACATACAAAGGTAAGGCATTTGAGATACAGGAACATGCTTTCTCATCTCTCCTTATAGTCCATTAGTTATAGACTAATCAGGTGCCACTAGATTCTTATTTAGAAATGTTTAAAATGTAATGTAATGGCTTCACCATGAGTGTGTTATTTAATTTACACAATTTTTGGTACTAGAAATAACAACACCATTGTGGTTCTGACAGCATTTCATAATGCACTACAAAAGAATAGTTTTCACTTTGTAGTAAGGAGGATGTGAAACATCTTGTTTCATTCTATTTGATGGGGTGTGTGATCTCCCTAGTTTCAAAAAGTCCAGAGAAGAATGGTTTGGGATAAAGATTATGACCCATTCTTTATTGGATGAAGACAACTAGATAACCTCAAATGAGGCTCTGGATTTGTTTTTTTCAACAGCAATGAATACTGAACATTGCATTCCTTCCAAAATAATATTGATCATAGGATCACAGGATCATAAGAGTTTACTAGGCTAACGGCACCAGCGCCCTTACAAGGTCAGCTAAGTTCAACCCATGTTCCCAAGGGTGTCTGGTTCAAGCAGACACAAAAAACAAAACCTACTGCCCCCTGTCCAAGAGGGACACAGGTGGATCTCCCAGGTGAATTTCCGGTTACCCATCCAGTCATCCAAATTGTGCTTAAATAGGGCCAATAAGGGTGTTTGTTTAACATGAATAGAAAGCTTGTTCCAAAGGTGGGGCAACCTCTGTAAGACAAATGTGCCTCTCCAGCAAGTTCTACTGATGTAACATAACAGGTTAAGGTCCTTTGAGTGAGTGACCCATGTGCCCTTTGACTTGTGTACAGCATTTCCATTAAAGCTGGGTCAGAGATTGCTCTATATGCAAGGCACAGAGTAAAGTGGCAATGATTTCAGACTGCCCACATAAGACAGATCTTGAAGACACTGAATTGTCTTTGTAAAGACCCTTTGTGATCTCTCCAATTGCTGCAGGTGTTTGGAAACGAACATACCAAAGGCAGCATTGTACTCTATTATTGGCCTGATGAGGGATGAGTACATTGGGGTTATAACCTCTTTTTTTCTGGAGGCAATGCCCTTACTTATAAGATGAGCAATATAAAATGCCCTTCTTACCACTATGGAGACATGATGATAGAAGTTAAGGTTGCTCTCCACCTGTGTGCCCAGATCTCTCACCACCGATTGTGTGCTTAGGGTATTACTACTGATGTAGTAGTTTGCAGGAACATTACCCTTGCTGAAGGGGATGATAATGTATTTTTTTTGTTAAGTTTAAGACCATGATTTTGGCACCAGTCATTAGTCTGCGTAAGACCTTCTTGCAGGATGTTGACATTGCTAGGGGTTTCAATGATTGCTCCCAGTTTGCAGTCATCAGCAAACTTTGTCAGCCAAAGTCCTTTAGTTTTAGCCTATACTTTGGAGAAGTAGATTCTGAAATTAGGGGTCCCAGAACTGATCCCTGTGGAACACCACTGGTTACTAGTCTGCTCGAGGAGGTGGAGTCCCCTAGTTTGATGTACGAGTTCTATCACTGAGCCAGTTTGCAACCCACCTGACAATATATGGGTTGGTACCCAGCTGGGTGAATTTATCAATGATGCCTGAGTAGGGGATTGTGCCTTGGCTAAGTCTAGGTCGGCCATATGCACAGATTTGCCTTCATCTATGGCTTTGGTGACTGTCTCGAAAAGTCCACCAAGTTTAACAGACATGATAGAAATAGGCAGTCAGGCTTCTTGAAGTCTAATAGGTTCTAAGGTTGAAAGTCAAACCTTTTGAACCTATCAAGCACTTGGTCATCATGCTACAGGATGGAAATTGCTGGCTCTATCAAATTGTCTAAAATTTTCATTTTGACTATTACATTCCACTTTAATTATATAATTTATGCATTGTAACTGAATGTCTGAACTAGCATTACACTAAATGGCTTAGTACATGTCTTTTTTTCTGGGTTCAGTGAACTTCAATCCCTTTGCTGTTCACACTGAAGCAGGAAGTTATTCAAAATGGAAGAATAAGACTTGTTTCATAGGCAAACAGGTTTGGTGAACAAGGTCAAGACTTACCAGGTATTGATGATCTTAGCATCATGGATTTCATGTTGTACACTATAGGTACTCATGCAGTCATCCAATTTTTTTTTTTTTGAAAGTATGATTTGAAGGGTTAAAGTATCATTCCTATTACCCACTGCAGGACATGTTGAAACAAACTCTAGCCCTGTTAGTATCCTAATTCAAAGAAACAAAGACATGCCAAATGAGTGGTCACTCTTTTTATTGCACCCATTACCAAATATGAAGGCATATTCTTCAAACTAGTATCTAAATCTCTGGCAAAGTTTAGTGCTATGAAGTTAAACAAACAATGGCAACGTTTAGTACTATGAAGGTAAACAAACTTACTGAACCACTTGACTTGTTATGTACTTATTCATCTGAGATCTGCTATAAGGTGGCTCAACGCTAACACTGCATTTCCTGGACATCTAGCCATAGTTTGTAGTGCTGAAACAGACACAGTAGGTAGACTGCTACTATAAACAGATGATATAAATGTCCATTTATTAACTGCCATGCTTAACTCTACAGATCACATCCCAAACAGGTTTGTCATTCCTGTGTCACCTAACAGATACACCAAGATGCATATAGCTCTGCCTTATACACCCTACTTCTGATCCTGAATTTTTGATAATTTTCTTTAAAAAGGTGAGGTCAATCATAACAGATGATAAAAAAGTTTCAGCTACTAGGATTCTTCAGTGTAAACCTAGTCAGTTCCTTTTAAAATGAGGCCAAAAGAGTATTTAAAAATGACCTTTCACATGATCCAAGCACATTATTGGCAATGGTTCCTTAGCAGACCTACTAATCTCTCTCATTCCACCCTTACTTCTTAAGTGACCTCTCTCAAATAACCTTGTAATAGCTTTATTAAGAGATGATAACCTGCTTATGCTATTTGTTCACGCAATTATCAAGCAAAGTGTAAATTTAAAATCAATCCTACAACTACCAGCTGAGCTTCTGTGCTGCAAAAAATCATGGAACCTAATGAAACCTTGACCAACTTCTATAACATCATAACAGGATTGTTCACAGCTAAGTTCCTCATCAAACACTACTGACCATGAGCAAATCATCCTGCTGACAAGTTTTGTAAAGATGCCTGCATAAGTTGGAAAAGAAAGCCAATATCCTTGCAGGTAGAATTACAGACGTGCTCAACAATAAAACATATTCAGTCAAAGTCAACAATGCCACATCAAATGCATTCAATACATTCCCAATTTGCTGCAGTATTTAGCGTTTTTGATCTACATGCCTTTACTTTTTTAAAAAATGCCCTTCCATCAGTTAAGCAATTTGCACGTCCTATGCTATGATAACAATTTCAATAGTCTTGTGGCAATCTCAATGCCCTTCCACAATAATAAGTGATCTGCATGATGTAAGAAATGTCTAGAGTTAAAACAACTAATACACAGTTAAGCCAAGACAAAATAAATTCTGTTTCTTGCAAGGACATATCTAACAAATGCATTGACATTGTGTACAGAGTCAGCATATTCAAATATGTGGGTCCCCTTCTGCACCAAACCTTAACATTTTAACCCTATATTGACAAACTTTTTGTTGTGTCTTTTGGCATTTCCCGGTTAGGGGTCACCACAGCGGAACTCCGGTCCGCTAATGATTGGCAGTAGATTTTTACGTGCTGAGATGCCAGCCCTGACGCACAACCTTCAACGAAGGTACACCCATTCACGCATGTCACCATACAAAAGGCGCTTTAGCTGAGAATCAAACATGGCAATGTTTTTCTGTGAAGCGACAACGCTACCGCAGCACCACCACCGCAGTTACTAAATTTTAAAATAAGAAAATCTGCACTATTTGAAAGCTTTAAGTGTTTGTTCATCAAAAATCTAAAGCCGCAAAAGGAAAAGCAGTGCTTATTTCAAAAATGCAATACAGATTTCCATATGTATAACCATTCTTAAACCAGGCAATCTTACAAATCAAAGGTAACATACCCCCCCCCCACCCCCTTGTGACTCTGGCAACAAAATACACGCACCAATGAATTGCAATCCTAAAAGAAGCCTACTTCCGCCCTTCACAGGGCATGCACATCAATTACTCTCCAACTTGATAAGCAAACTCACAAGTACAGACTTATGACCAGCACTAGTTAAACATCATATTAATGAAAGCAGCTACAAAAAGAGAGACACAAATTGGTTCAGTCACTTTAACTACAAACAATTAACTTAGCTGAGCTTTTTTGTTAGCCCTTATACCCACAAACGAAAGAAAACCTTATGTTCAAAATCAGCATTTTGTGTTAAGTTCTGCCTATAGTAGAAGGCACATTAGACTATGGGCAATTCAAATCATATTAAAATGGTACTCTAACATTTGAGCTATGTGTAAGCCACTGAAAAATCCCTATAAACATTAATGTAAGTGATTACTGCAACCTACTAAAATATTAATTGTACAGTCTATCATCAGCATTCATTGGTGGTTGGTCAGCTAACTATGTTAGTAAAATCCACTAATTTACTGCTGGACCCACATCATAATGTTTGTGTAAATATTAGTGCCCAGGTCTTACAGAAGTCATACAAATTAACTTCCTTGGTAACAATGGTCTGAATTAATTTTGATGTAGTCTCATAGAATTCCATAAGGTAGCCAATGTATCAGTTCCTTAATTTAAAATCTTTGAAATGTTACTATCCCATACCTCTCAACTGTACAGATTTTTGCAGAATGTCCAGATTTTTCCCTCATATTTTTGGTCCGTTTTTCATAAAATTGTGGTTTTCTGGCAAATTAGTGGCAAATCTTTAAAGATTAAAGTTAGAAAATAATGACAGACAT
>NC_056728.1:693958725-694088725 GCF_019279795.1 Protopterus annectens | reverse complement strand
AATAATACATACATTACTGTAATTGATGTCACTGTAATATAACATTATTAGAGTATATGTTTAAATTGTACTACTATTTATTCTTATGTATTCCTGTATACAGTGCATCTTCTACCGCAAGGCAAATGCAGAATAAAAGCAACATACCATTGTTTAATCAAGTTACATAAAACAAGTAACGCAGCCCTGGCAATGACTGCCTTTTGAATTGTCTTTGCAGTTTGAGTCTATAGAAAAAAGGAAAACTGCAAACCTAATTACTGGAAATTTTTGGCTATTAAGCAGGACTTAACAAAAATCACAGAAGAGAAGTGTGTAACCTGTAAAACATACCTTTACCGAAATGTCAAGTTTTCCTCATCACAATATACTTTTCATTCATTTTAACCCTACTCCAAGATTATCACATATAAAAAAACATTTAATTACCTATCTCTTTCTTGAGTGTACCTGAGTTTGCAGCCTCTCTGTACACCATTTTGGCTCTATATGAAGTCTCACGCTTCTTCCTAGTATCTACCATATCATCTGCACCCTGCACAGGGTCACTCTGGACTCTATAAAGTATAATCAAAGAAAACTAAGCTACATCTGACATTCCAGCTTTAAAACTAATTAGGTCACTCCTTTCATGTTTGTATTTGTCAATAGTTCAAGACTGTTTTGAAAACTGCTGTTCATATATTAGCTTAAAGGTAAATTTAAGCAAAAGGAAATAATGTATTGCTTTTTTTCTGGCTGAACATTTAAAATGATATAAAATATATGTTTAAGGGCAGAAAATATATAGTGACATTTTTTGCAGACACTCAGAGAAAGACAATACTCAGGGAGTCAGGGATGGATCACACATTTTACCATTTGTGATTCCAAAATAATTGTTCTGGAAGTCTTCCTCTACTGTATACAAATGAGTATTCCCTAATCATTACTTTAAAACAAAAATTACAGTTGCATCATGTAGGGATTTAAGAATTTTTCCACTGGCTTTGAACATCAATGGAAAAGTTCCCCCTAATTGTGTTGCTCATTACAGTGACTAGGTGAATTGGGCAGATGAACATCTTCACCTGTATGTGGGAACCAGCAATGCAGGCATTAGGTGGTGCACAGCCAAAATGCCTGCATTACCAGTTCTCACATGCAGGTGGAGGACAATGACTATGAATATCACCCTAGGTCTTGCATGTAAAGACCTTACTTCTGGAAATGACACGTAATGATACAGTGGTGACAAAACAATGGAAGCCAGTCTTCTAAAGATATATTTTTTCTTAACTACACTGTTCATACATTCATAGACTGTTACTAGACTAACTACCCAAGGGGCTTTTTTAAGCCTAGACAAGTTTTCCTGAAATAATAATGATGCCCTGCATCCAAACAGGATATAAGGGACATGGGTGCCAAGCCTGGTGCAAGTTTTGTATTCACCATCCATTTGTTTAAATTGTGTTTAGGCTGGGTAACAGACGAACTCAGCTTCACATGGATGGGAAGCTTGTTCCATAGGAGGGGTTGTCTCTGGGACACATATTTGTCTCTCCAGCATATATTGTTTAAGTCACAGATACAATTCAGGTCCCTACACCTTGTATTTCTGGTACTTTTTGACTTATGAATATGTAGGAGATTTATAAATGTGGGGTTTGCGGATGCCTTGTAAGCCATGCACAGATCACCCCTCAGCAATTTGTAGGAGACTGAGTAGAGAGAAAGGACCTTAAGGTGCTCTGCATAAGGCAGGTTTGTTCCACCTTGCATTATTTTTGTAAGAAGCCTTTTGGGTTGCTCTAGTTGCTGCATATGCCTGGTCAGGTACATACCAAAGGGAACATTGTACTGTATGACTGGTCTGATAAGGCCAGAGTACAGTGGAATAATGGCCTCTTTGGACCCAAATGCCATGTCCTTACTTATACATTGTGCAACATAAAAAGGATTTCCTTACCACTGTAGTCACATAGTGGTCAAAGGTAAGGCTACTGTCTACATGCATACCCTGATCCCTGACCACTGGATCGACTCTTTGGGGTGTATTATCAACATGGTAATTAGCCAGGATGGCCAATTTTCCAAAGAGTACAATTATGCATTTCTTAGCATCGAGTTTAAGACCATGGCTTTGGCACCACTTATTAGTCAGAGATAGACATTCTTGCAGAATGCTAGGGTCTGCAGGGGAGTTGATGATAACCAATAGAAAAAAGGCTCGCAAAGTAGAAACACTTTATTTAAACCAGATAAAAACTTTCACATGACACAGCCAACCAATAAAATGTGCAACATATTAACAAAGAATTAATCTAAAAATAAGAAATAACAATACAGTATAAAAAATAACAATATATGCTTGCAGAGCATGCTAGCACACATTTAGAATTAATACTTATGCATTTTCATATTACTTATATTTCATTTGCTTTTCAACTAAATAAGGCTTTATGGTAACCATGCTATTTAAACCAGGAAACTTATCAGTTTCTAGTCTGGTTATCCACCCATATTCAGCTATATCCAATCTATTAATCATATTGCCCCCTCTTATATTTTTGTAAACAACTTCCAAAACTTTAAATTTAAAGGTGTGTCCAACACCATATTCACTAACATGCTTAGCTAAAGCATTTGTCATCACATTTCTCCTTATATCTGACTTATGCTGTATAATTCAGTCTTTTAACTGCCTAGAGCATTTACCCACAGAGAAACATGTGCATCTTGTACATGTACCTAAATAAACAACAAATGTTGTATTACAAGTTGCCTGACATTTTATACTATATCTATTTCTAGTTATTGGGTGCTCAGAGTCAGATAGAAGACAAATGTTACTACAACAAGTACAATTATAGCAGGGAAGTGTCCCTTTTTTACAGTACAATATGTCCTAGTGTCAGTCTTAAAATCTTTATAACAAAGTTGTCTCCTCAAATTTATGCTGTTCCTATAAGTAAAATAGGGCCTTTCCCCCAATAGTTTTTCAGGTTCTGGCATTGAGGTTAATATTCGCCAGTTCCTTTTAACAATAGCTTCTATATTTGCAGTCATTCTATTATATGTGGTTATATATTTCGCATTAGCTGTTACACCCTTATCTTTTGCCTTACGTAAGTTTTCAATCCCTTTATGACTAAACAAAGGAGGGCAATAGCTGTCCTATCAGCAAGTATTTCTTCCATTGTTTCAAGTACAAAGCTTTTATTATATCCTCTATTAATGAAATCATACATTAATTTTTCCATTTGCTCTTTACATAACATTTTCTGTGTTTAGTCTACTTGTTTGTTTGTGTCTTTCGGCTTTTCCCGGTTAGGGGTCGCCACAGCGGATCTCCGGTCCGCTAATGATTGGTAGTTGATTTTTACGTGCAGAGTTACCAGCCCTGATGCACAACCTTCAACGAAGGTACGCCCATTCATGCATGTCTTCACGCAGAAGACGCTCTAACTGAGAATCGAACCGGACAGCGTCCTACTGTGAGGCGACAACGCTACCGCAGCACCACCACCGCGGGGATTGTGTTTAGTCTACTTATTCGCATAAATTGTGCTTTCACTATACCACGAAATACATGCTTAGCATGCATGGTGTCTATATGTGTATATCTATTTACCTGAACATCCTTACTATAAACACAGGTATTAATCACACCAAATACATTAGTAAGCTGTACATCCAAAAATGATATCACATTTTTAGAATAAAACATGGTAAATTTTAAAAAAGAAGTGGTATTATTTAGATAGTCAACAAACTTTTCCAAAAGTTCCCTATTTCCTCTCCAAATCAAAAAGCAGTCATCTACAAAGCGTTGATAGAATAACACTTTGTCTCTATATTGGTTCTTACTACCATATAAAAATTCCCATCCCCATTCATTTAATGTTATATTTGCATAAGTATTTGCCATGGGCGTACCCATGGCTACTCAAGAAGTTTGCAGATATGGTTGCCCATCAAACAGAAATGCATTTTTAGTTAACACCACTTCTATCATACTACATACATTTCTATCTTTCTACCATCCATTCCTGAGTTCTTACACAAAAATGCACGTATTGAATTAATGCCAAATGTGTTTGGAATCACGGTGAATAGAGAACTTATGTCAAGCATAACCATCCAAAAATCATCTTTTCCATCATTATTTTTATACCACTGATACAACTTATTCAAGAAGTCTCCCGTGTCTTTGATATAACTTTTACAAAGTGGCAAATATTTACTTAAGATACCTTGTACATATACTGAAAGTGGTTCTGTGACCCAGCCCCTTCCTGAAACAACTGGTCTCATTGGGGGCCGGGACACAGACTTGTGCAACTTTGGCATCCCATATATAATAGGCGTTCGTGGGCATGTACTGTTAAGAAATTAAACAATTCTAATGAAATATCCCCCTGAGGTTGTGCATCATAAACAAACATATTAACTTCAGATATTAACCTTTTGACTTCTTCAAAACATATCTTCTTATATGTATTAACAACTGACAAAAACTCTAACATCAGTTCTATATAGAACTGTCTACTAAACACAACAGTTGCCCCCCCCCCCTTATCTGCTTGTTTAAGGTTGATTTCATCATTATTTTTAATTACTTTAAAGCTTGATATTCATCATAAGTAATATTATAATAACTTTTTTAAATTTTACTTGCATAAACTTGCCATATCTAATGCTCGCAAACACTCAAAAATGCATTCACAACCGGACAGTTAACTGGTATAAAAGTACTAGACTTCTTAAAACTACATACATCTTCAACCATACAATCTTTAAAAATTAATTTTAAACTAACATTCCTACAAAACACTCTAAGGTCAGTTAACACCTCTACAACAGTATTACATGACATTGGAACAAATTGCAAGCCCTTTTTCAATAGGCTAATACAAGTTGAAGATAATACAAAGTCCAAAAGGTTAACAACAGTGTCCATTGTCTTACCTTTTAGTATCAGCATCGCCCCTGCTTGCTCAATGGTAGTGGACTGTTTTTCTTCCTTTTCTTTCCACTGTAACTGGAACCTTTTCTCTGCTGTGATTCCCTCTCGATTGTGAATGTCCCCATGCTTCCACCTTCTCTGGTAACTGAGCCGAAACAGTTCTTGTGGAGTTGAAAAACCTCAACATGCTGAACACTATTTGAAGCCTCACTCATTGCTGTCGATGATGCTGACATAGACACATGCATCTGATTAATTTGACACTGATTGGTAGAATCTCCTTCAATCCCATCCTGCTCTGATCTACGTGTAGCAGGAGTGGTGTTTCATGTTGTAAATGCCCCCTGGGTCATCTTGGCCATCTCATTGGACAAATTCAAATTTCTACTCATTTGATTGGTGAATTGACCATTCCCTTCCCCAAAGGTGTCTAATTCAGACATAGCACCTCGCTGGGTACGCTTAATTGTGAAGTTAGAACTTTTTTTATCTTCTTTAGGCCAAGAGAAGATATGGCCCAAATTATAATCATTAATGTCTCTAAGCAGTTTACGTTGCCTGACAGTTTCTAATTTCTTATCAAATACACCAGTCCTTTCCAGCATATTTTGATATGTTCCAGCTGAATTAGCAAAAAGTGTTGAACTAACAAACTCATTCTCGAGACTAACAATTTCTTCTGTTAGTCCCTGTTCTACATTAGTAAAGAAATCGTTCATTAAGCACATATAATCAGCACTAAGCTTCAGATTTAACTGTTGCCACTTTTTTAGCAACTCTGGATATTGGTTTGCATATGCTGGCATCTTTAATATACGTCGACCTCTCGGCACTACATTTAGCTCCAAATAATCCTGAAAGCTCAGTCCCTGCCATTGGAGTTTCTTGTATGCCTGAGTTTTCCTTTCCAATTTAACAATTAAATGGTCAACATTACCATTCTGCTGGGGAGCGGCTCCCTGGTTCATTTCACTTACTGTCCCAATTTTTGTTAGAAGAGGATTGCCAGACATCATTAGCAGTCCTTGAACTGTCTGTTTAGCATGAGTTGTTGAAGTATTTTCAAGTCCTTGCACCAAACAAGAAGGCTGTGTCATGGTTATTCTCAGCGCCCACAATAAGTTCAAAAGCAGGTTTCCTCCAAATGTAAAAATAACCGAACAAACTGCAGTAAACCACCAGGAACAGTGTTGCAAAATCCAAATTTTCATATTACTTTTTTAAGTGTTTTTTTTTTCAAGTGGGCTTGCCCCCTGCACACCCGCCCCCCCAAACTTATATATACCAACTCCAGAGCAACACCAACTCAATGAAGGTGGAAATTCCACAAAAAATGACATCAATGCTGGCACAACTCACTGACAGCAATTTCCTACAGAGGAACTCAGATCATCAGTGGGATGAAACTTGAGCTCGAGAATTCAGTCTACATCCAAACTAGGGTAATCCATATATACCCAAAAACACTATGTGACTTGGCAATTTTCCAAAAAGTAACAGTCAGCAAACCACCCGTGAGATGAATATCATGTCACACAGTCTTTTTGGGTGCTGGGTTTTGGTTCTGCATATTTCCCATCATTTGTTGGTTAATACACATATACATCACAGAAAAGCATTATGCAGTTTAAACAATACATCTTTTACTACTAGGTAAATATAGAAATTACAGCACTGACTATCAATCAGATTATATATTTAAAGACTTAAACAAAGATTAATGTCTGCTTCTATCCCCTTTACACTCTTAATATGCAGGCCAGACAGTGCTATCACATGTTAAAAATAGTAGTTATACAAATACTTTTAGCAAAACATCCATGTAGTAAAAATAGTGTCAGATTCTTAACTCACTTTATTCCCTATAAACTGCATTATTATTGTTACCTGTGTATGCTTTCTGCACTTACACAGCTTTTTGTTATCACATTAATGCCCACCCCTCCAGGCATGAATAAAGGTCAGTTCCCTGTGCTTTCTCCTATTAACCTGGTGCACTTGGACATTCTGAGGCAATGTATCAACTGCCTCATCTACACTGACAACCCTCTCCTCTTACTTCCCAACACTCAGACTTGCAAGAGATGCACTTATATATCCAAACTGGAAGCTACACACTCTCCAGCCAAGACAGGAATAGCTGGTCAAGAGGAGAGGTCAACACTTGCACTAACCCACATGGAACACATAGCCCTCCAGAATACACACCAGCACTGCCTTCACATAAAAACGCAAACCACACACCCACCTTCGTGGATGTTCTCAATAAAAATCTACCCAAACAGCAGAGACCTCCAAGGCAGAAATGCACTCGACCACCACAACATAACAGTAATCACAAGACTCATAACTCTCCTAAACAGTGTGCCACTCAACCAAAACCCCTAAGGAAAAACAGCATGCCCAACACACTAGTCATAGGTGATTCGATAGTGAGGCACACTGATGTCCCACTCACTAGGTTGAATAAGGAGAAAGTAACAGTCAGCTTCATGTCAGGCGCCAGGATCCGCCACATAATGCATGCACTCAGGTCCCTCAACAACAAGTACAAATATAACTCTGTCATTGTGGGTGAGAATGACCTGAGACGTACCTCCCTGGACTACATGAAAAGAGACATGGAGGAGCTCTTGGATTACGTACTCCAGGTGGGTATGACCCTAGCCCTGAGCAGCATCCTACCATCACCCAGAATGATACCACAGTACAAGCAGAAAATGATTGATTTCAACAACTGGTTAAGTTTCTGATGTCATTCTAAGGGGATCTAGTATCTGTCTGCCTGGGATGCCATGATTGACAGACCTCAATGCTTTGCCAGAGATGGCCTGCATCTGTCACCCCTGGGTTTCTGGATGTTGACCAAAGCTCTTGCCACCCCTATAGTGCCTTTTTTAGGTGGTGTTCCAAAGACCAAATTACCATCGTAATAGCTACAAACAAATGCAATCTGAGAGTCATGCTGCTCAACGCTAGAAGTCTAAATCTCAAAATGCACACGCTCGAAGCACTCCTTAAAATGGAGAACATTGACATTTGTGCTGTAACAGAGACCTGGCTCAAGGCAGCAGAAATTAACCCTGCACTACCAGGCTATAACTCCTTCCACACCTTTTGGCCCCAGAACTTGGACCGAAGCTCCATAGGTGGTGGCATTTACATATTCATAAAGGATGCACACACCTCTAGACTGGTAGCCCTACATAACGCATCTGAGATACTTCAGGTGCAGCTAACATTGGGTAAGACACAGATTCAGCTCGTAGCCTGTTATAGGTCCCCAACCATGTCCTAAGATGCAAACTCCACATTCCTAAGCAACCTGGAGAATATTAGGGTCCAACCTAACACTCTTATACTGGGCGACTTCAACTACCCCTCCATTAACTGGAAAAACTACTCTTGTACCAGTACACTTGCCCAACGTTTCCTGGAATTCAGTAATTTCAATGCCCTGGACCCGCTCGTTCTTACCCCCACTAGAGGTAGTAATATCCTTGACCTGGTCATTACTAACATGGATGACCATTGCTCTACACCAGTAGTCAACTCCTCCCTGGTTAGATCTGACCACAAACTAATCACCTTGGAAATCCAAATCCCTTCCACCCTTCACAAAGGTAACCACCATGAAAAATTTCTCCAAAGCTAATTTTGGGCTCCTAAAAACAGAGATGGATAACTTCATGGCACCCATGCAAATGGAGAATAGTTGCATGATCTCCGAATCATACACCAATGCACTGTATGAACACGTACATAAATGCATGGATCTCACCATACCCAAAAGAACCAAGATGCTCCCCTCCAAAAAAAGGAAGCCAATCTGGTAGTCCCCTGCCATAAACAAACTGTACAACAGAAGGAGGAAACAGATGCAGAATAAGGTGAAGTCTCAAGACTGGAAAAACTCCATTATCAGGGTCAACAAAAAGTTGAGATCCTTCAAAAAATCCTCTAAAGCTAGCTATGAAAACAGAATTGCAGCAGATAGCAAAGACGACCACAAAGCCTTCTAAAATTATGCAAAGAATCTCCACAGCAATACCCAGATTTCCTCTGAGCTACTGCAAAATGGTACCTCCTATACCGAGCCAACAGATATTGCCAATATACTGGCTGATAGATTCAGTGCCAACTTTACCCCCTCCCCCCTCCAAAGGACCATTCACAATACCAGTAGATTGCCAGGCACCAGTATTACTGTTGCACAGGTTAAAACAGCGCTGTCCAAGGCCAAGAATACAGCTTCTATGGGACCTGACAATATCCCTGGCTGTGTTCTATATGAACTACAGAGTGAACTGGCACCTCAACTGTGTGTCCTGTTCAATCACACCCTCACCTCAGGCTTTGTCCCTACCAAATGGTGCACTGCTACAGTCATCCCTCCCTACAAAGGAGGAGCAACTACAGACCCTGGGAACTATTGCCCCATTAGCCTGATGAGTCTGATATGCAAAACTATGGAACGCATCATCATGGACCTAATAAACAAGGATACAGGGAATCTCCAAACTCTAGCTCCTACACAGTCTGGTTTTGTGAAGGGTAGATCATGCCTGCTCAACTTGGTCAACTTCTTTGAGTCAGTCACCAGAGCTGTGGATGAAGGTAAGGTGGTTCATACAACCTACCCTGATCTGGCCAATGCCTTTGATACCATTCCCCACTCAGGAATCATAGAAAAACTCACTAAGTGGGTTGCAAACTGGCTCACAGATAGAACCCACAGTGTGAAAGTAGCAGACTCCAAGTCAGACTGCAGACCAGTCACAAGTGGAGTCCCACAGGGTTCGGCCCTGGGTCCTCTCCTATTTGGTATCTACTTCTCTGAAGTCCAGGCCAACACAAAGGGACTCTGGCTGATAAAGTTCACAGACAATTGCAAGTTGGGAGCTGTTATTAACTCCCCAAGTGATGTTGACATCCTACAGAAAGGCCTCACTGAGACCAACAACTGGTGTCAGAACCATGGCCTTAAGCTCAATGCCAAAAGTTGTGTCATCATCCCCTTGGGGAAAACCCGGTTCCCTTGAATTACCACATCGATGGTAGTCCACTGAACACAGAAGGCGCTATAAGAGATCTGGGAACACAGGTTGACGGCAACTTCTCTTTTGACCACCACATTGCCACTGTGGTCAGAAAGTCATTCTAAGTGGCACATCTCATTACTAAGGGTTTTGCATTCAGGAAGAAAGAGGTCATTGTCTCCCTCTACTCTTCCCTCATTAGGCCAATCATAGAGTACAATGCCCCATTTGCCATGTACCTCACTAGACACCTGCAACAACTAGAGGGGCCACAAAAGTACCTCACAAAGAGGATCCTAAGCCTTAAACACTTGTCCTATATGGGCAGACTCAAAAAACAACTATTTTCTGTCTCATATTGCCTGCTTAGAGGCAATCTCTGCTTGACTTACAAAGCCATGTCTAACCCAACTCTGTTAGAAATGCTACATCTAAAGACATCACAATCTCTCCACACCACACACTCCAGAGACCTCAGCCTCATTACCACAATCAACAGAATATGCTGGAGGGACAAGTTCATAACCCAGAGACTGCCCATGCTCTGGAATAGACTTCCCATACATGTCAAGCAGAGCACCTCACTGGCCCTCTTCAAGAGAAATCTTGATTAGTGGATGGTAAATAGAAAATTCACCCCGGGGATCACTCCAGTGGCTCTGCTCGATATAGGCACTGGGAACTAACGTTGGGTGGCACGGTGCCAGGGTAATCCTATGGGCTAGCCTTGTAAAGGCTCCAGGGCCATTAGCCTAGTAAACACCTATGAACCTATGAACAAATAAATGGTAAATATAATCTGGTTTTGGCAGACGTTTCAGATTCCCATAGAAAGGTATGCCCCCATATATTTTTTATTCGATAACTTTTTCAGAGTTACTTTTCCTCCCTGTATTATCACCTACATGAAGATTAATGCCCTGAATATTTTGGATCTTCATTTTAATTTTTACCTGTGAAAGATTAGGAAGGGCCTAGCATTTCAGAAGGGACTGACACAGAACAGGTAACATGTCTGCAGTTTTCACTGTTTGTTACTGTCCACAGTTTTGCATCCTGAGATCGTCTTTTGCTGAAGATTTAGTTACTTGATAATTTTATATGAAAAAGAAGGATAAGTTAGATTCCAATGTTTAAACAATTTGGTAAAAGTATTAATTTTTGACTAGTGATGTATTGTTTTTTATCCAAAAAAAATTAGAAAATTAAGGAAATATGAAATATTCCAACCAGCCTTCCTTTGCTTTACCAACTCTTTGAAATGACAACTGTCAGTCATATATGAGCAATTGCATACTGGCATTTGTTTGATAACTTTGACATCAAAGCAGGTGTGTGGGAGACAGTCTAGAAACAAACTGTCTAGAAACTATAACTTTAAATGGTTAATAAAATCTTGCAATTTGCTTAGTTTATTTGGAAGAAGATTTAACTGTATTACGAAAATTTATTTATCAGTTTACATCGAGCAGAAACCAGAGTAATTCAGAGTAAAAATGCTGCTGCTGCCAAAGGCAGTCTAAGAAACCAGGGACTCATAGTACTATCATTGAAACTAAATCCAGAAGAAAAAGACATGATTTATTGTGTCTGGGCTGTGTCATAGTATGGACACAGAAACTGCACTATGGTGAAAAAAGAGGAACAGAATGAAAAAAAATCACGCTCGCTATGGCAGGCTCTCGTGCTGGTTATGTTCAAGTATAATAAAATAAAATATAGTAAATATTATGGTGATTTTAATGCACAGAATATCAATATATAATGAAGATGCATTTTTCCATTTCTGTGTTGAGTTTTCCTCTAAGAAGACAGAATAGATAGCCCTGCTTTCAAGCTGCTGACTAATGGCACAAGTTCTCTTCTCAAAATGGATGCCAGTCCAAACATTAGAAACATTGCTGTACAACATGCTAACAGAGTCCCTGTCAGATATACATGATAAAGTGAAATAATGTTTACACTGCATCTGGTCTGCTTGCTGAGCTGTTAGCATCAGATGATCTAATGAAGACAGCTGTGGCAATACCGTTTAGCAATAATCTCACCCAGTCTGACTTTATTTGCTAACTTGTACACATAAAATACAGACATTCAGTTAAAAAATGGGTTTAGAATTAACCTCACACTGAATTTATTAGCTAACCATATTCACAGTTATGCATTGTGTAAATCGTTTGACTTGAGCTGAGAAAAGACGAGTTAAAATAAGAATTTTTACTATGCAGTGATATAGATTGCCAGACTCTCAATGTATGCGCTCTTCTTCTTAGTGCAATCTACAAAATCATATACTGTAAAGCCATAGTAATACAATCTCTGCTTAAATCAATCTACTTTAAGAATGAATTAACTTCAAAACAGCTCTGGACAGGTGACTGATTATATTATTTCACCATTAAATTTTCTTATTAATTGTAAATGAAGATTACACAAAGCAATGTTGCTCTGCATGCCTTCTTCCATATAGTACAAGAGCATATCCAATTTCAGCTCCCTGGTGCCACCTTGAATCTAATTTCTTTGTAAATTAAGCTGCATCAAAATATATTGGAGACAGTGTAACAAATAGGTGAAGTGCATTAGACTTGTTTGTCATACAAAGGCATACTACAAGAATTTATTAAAGTATGCAGAATGCCTGGAATACCATGGACTTCGAAAAGTCAAAGTGTGAGAATTGCTTTAAAAAACAGTTTGAGGTGATGGTGGATTTCAAAGCACAAACCATCAGCTATCTACAAACATCCATCCAGTTCAAAATGTGCATCACATCCCAAACAGCCAGCAAGGGAAAAGAAGAATGCCTGCTCTAATGAATTGTTTTCCTTTTTAAAATTACATTTTTGTAGAATAAACTATGTTTGTTTAACTTCAGTGCATTGCTATCCAGAAGTATTACTACTGAATTACACATTCATTTTGTTTCATCATCTGGCTGGCACAGTGATGCAATGATTAGCAATGTTTGGCTCTATGGTTTGAATCCTGAATGGGGTCCCTTTATTGTGAAGTCTGGATATCTTCACTGTGCTTATGCAGGTTTTCACACCCAAAAGCTAAAGTGTTAATCTCATAAAGGAATCAAAGGTTTGTATTAGTGTATGTTTGTGTGTTATGTGTACATACATGTTATGAGTTTGTGTGTGTGTGTGTGTGTGTGTGTGTGTGTGTGTGTGTGTGTGTGTGTGTGTGTCTTTGTCAATGCAAGTGTGTGTTGCAATGAACTGGCATCCCATCCAGAATAGGTTCTCTACTTTACACTACTGCTTTCCTAAATAGGCTCTGGCTTCCCTACAGCCCTGAATAAAATAAAGTGGGCACTGCAGAGTAAAAGAAGGACTGTATACTTCATCACCCATGTGCCTTAATGGGACTGACATGAAATAACTGACAGTAGCACCAAGTAATATGCACTATGGAAGGCCCATTTGCTTCAGCACTTTTTATGTTTTAGTAATATTGGCAATGATGTTGTGACTCAGATGTCATCACTGGTGAGTGACAACTTCTGCCTGCTTCTTGACCAAAGCAAGTCAAACTAGTACAAAGGAGGAATTTAAAAAAAAAAAGGCTTCACATTTCATCATCCTACATATCAGAGAATCTGTTCTTCTCTTAAATGCATTTTTTTATTAAGCAAAAATTAATTCCTTGAGTATCAGAGATGCAAGCTGGCAGTTGAACAATATAATAACATGCAACTATCCTTTTTCTAGTTACACTAAGAACAGACTAAATACATCAAACTGAAACCCTGTACCTATGATATATTGACAGTATCTGAAGTGGAATCAGCAAAAATTCTTGTGCTAATTTACTAATTTTGCTCAGTCATCATATCTGATAGCTGAACAGGCTTGGTGCTTTATTTTAAAGTAAGTATTTATTTGAGTCTTGTAAAATCTTGTGTGCTTCACCTGTCTACATGTTATTACAGACCTCCTGTGTATCCAAAAGTGTTGCCGTGGGGTGTGATTCTTCGTCGTAATCTGCCTTCTTAAACAAATTGTCCTAAAGAATTATTTTTCAGAATATGCCTTTGAAATAAAGGTTTATGGATAATGTAGACCACTGACCATTACATTCCATTTGCACAGGTGTCTGCTCTAGCAAACCTGCAAAGTAGGTATACGTAAGACCTGTGACTCAGATAAACTCTTCTTATTTTCTGTTTTTTGTTTGAACACTCACTAGCTCAATAGTTAGTTTTATTTCATTATGATAAGGGGTTATAATGTCTATTTTTGTTATTCTACTGTAAGCTTTTTCCCCTCCTTTACTTGCTAACTATTCGCCTTCCCATTCCCCAGATAGTCCATTTGCTCCATATGGGTAAGAATTGGTGACAGGGGCAATAGAATAAGACTGCAGGGGGTTTGATTTATATGTCTCTAACCCCATTCTTGGGTTTGGGAAACAGGACTCATATCACCTTGGGTTCACTGCACCACAAAAGTGTGACTGCATTCTAGCCTACAGACAACATTCTAGTCTACACCCATATATAAGGCTACCACCATGCAATTGCTTGGGAAGCTGAACACATCTCCATTTGCTGACCTTCCTATGAGGAATGTAACAGATTGTGACCTGCTCTACCTCTTTCCCTTCAGGTTGGGTATGTACGGCTTCCCTACATCATCTGTAGCAAATGCAAAGGCTGCTACTTAAAACCAGGTCACCTTGGTTATAGCCAAGGTTTTATTCATATATTTCAAAAGAGCTGATTTACAGTGTCTATTTACTCTTCTTTTTTATATTTTTTAATATTTATCTGTTCCCAAGGAACCCAGATTTGGCTGTGTTGCAGTGAAAAATAACTTGCATACAATAGTAGGTTATATTTTTTATTTGTTGCACAGCTGACGCTGAATGGACTGTATCTAAAGATATAACTTCTCATGCAAAAGTAGCTGTGATGTTATTTCTGCTGTTATAAAACATTTAATTCAGATGCATGGCTCTGAAAGTAATCAAATAAGACAGAGAGGGCATGGAGTGTTTGCATTTACTGTGTTTTTAGCTGAATGTAATTGATTTTTGTATGTGCTTCATCCTGCAAGTGATTTATTTAGAGAAGTACTGAAAGCAGTTACTGAACTATTAATAAAAGGCCTAAACAGCAAGATTTTATGGATTAGGAAATAATCTAAGAGAGTTACTTACCAATCACCTCTACTGCATCTGATCTGTTGTGAGAAGTTGTTGCTTTCTTTGAAATGTTTTTCAGCTTGGCCTGTCTTCAATATATGGGCTGTTATTAAAGCTGGATTTAAATCTGCCCCTCTTCATATTTCTAACTACCTGTGCTTTGCCCATCAATGAGTGTGACATCCACATCACCAGAGATTCATTAGGACCATGCTCTGCCAGTAATTCAGCTGTATGTTTCGAGCCTGAACTAACACAATGTGGACAAAGTGCTGTTGCTGAAAAACCCTATCAGACTGATGCACAGTTTGCTGCCTTTTTTCCAGAGTAACACCTTTGACAGAGTGCCTATTATTAAAAAATGATTTATATATGTCTTGTACTTGACTCCCTATTGAAATGTCATCACTTGAAATGCCGAGGGTCGACAAGCCAAAAAAAGACTGAAAACATAGGAGAAGAGCGGATCTTGAAAATCGCTCTTCTCCTTTAAACTTCTTTTTGCCAGGGGGCAACACCCCTTGCACCCCCCCATGTGTGGGGCAAGACCCCATTACCCCTAAATGTATATACACCAACTCCAAGATTTCCATACCTCAGAGTAAAGGGAATAGTCCAAGAAATGGTATCGTGGACTTAGTGTATGTAAGTCTGTTCATTTGACCCTTCAGTCTCCATATTTGAGATGGTTACTCTTGTGCTTTCTTAGTGAAAGTTTTCTTAGTTTCTTAGAGGAGGACAAGTGTGAGAGCAGTGCCAAGAATTAAATGGTGGAAGTTGAAAAAGGGTGATTGTGAGGTGGAGTTCAGGGAAGAGTTAAAACAGGCACTGGGGGCAGTGAAGAGTTACCGAATAGCTGTGTAACTACAGCAGAGATGGTAAGGGAGACAGCTAGAAGGTGCTTGGTGTGACATCTGGATAGAGGAAGGAGGACAAGGAGTCCTGGTGGTGGAATGAGGAAGTACAGGAGAGTATACAGAGGAAGAGGCTGAAGAAGAAGAAGTGGGATTGTCAGAGAGATGAAGAAAGTAGATAGGGGTATAAGGAGATGAGGAGCATGGCAAAGAGAGAGATGACGAAGGCTAAGGATAAGGCATATGGAGAGTTGTATGAAAGGCTGGACACTAAAGAGGGAGAAAATGACCTGTACTGATTGGCTAGACAGGGGGACTGAGCTGGAAAAGATGTGCAGCAGGTAAGGGTGATAACGGATGGTGAGGGAAACCTGCTCACAAGTGAGGAGAGTGTGTTGAGCTGATGGAAACAGTACTTTGAGGGGCTGATGAATGAAGAGAATGACAGAGAGAGATGGTTGGATGATGTGGGGGTTAGTGAATCAGGAAGTGAAACAGATTAGCAAGGAGGAAGTAAGGGCAGCTATGAAGAGGATGAAGAATGGAAAGGCTGTTAGTCCAGATGACATACCAGTGGAAGCATGGAGGTGCTTAGGAGAAATGGCAGTGGAGCTTTTAACCAGATTGTTTAATGAAATCTTGAAAAGTCAGAGGATGCGTGAGGAGTGGAGAAAAAGTGTTTTGGTACCTATTTGTAAGAATAAGGTGATGTGCAGAGCTGTAGTAACTACAGGGGGATAAAACTGATCAGTCAGAGCTTGAAGTTATGGGAAATAATAGTGGAAGCTAGGTTAAGAAGGGAGGTGATGATTAGTGATCAGCAGTATGGTTTCATGCCGGGAAAGAGCACTATAGATACGATGTTTGCTCTGACAGTGTTGATGGAGAAATATAGAGATCAAAAGGAGTTGCACTGTGTCTTTGTGGACTTGGAGAAAACATATGATAGCGTGCCTAGAGAGGAGTTGTGGTATTGTATGAGGAAGTCAGGAGTGTCAGAGAAGTATGTAAGAGTGGTACAGGATATGTACGAGGGTAGTGTGACAGGGGTGAAGTCTGCAGTGGGAGTGACAGATGAGTTTAAGGTGGAGGTGGGATTACATCAAGGATCAGTTTTGAGCCCTTTCTTATTTGCAATGATGATGGACAGGTTAACGGATGAGATCAGACAGGAGGCCCCATGGACTATGATGTTTGCAGATGACATTGTGATCTGTCTCTAGAGAGGAGAGGAATGAAGGTCAGCAGGACTAAGACAGAATATATGTGTGTGAATGAGAGGGAGGATAGAGGAATGGTGAGGATGCAGGGAGTAGAGCTGACGAAGGTGGATGAGTTTAAGTACTTGGGATCAACAGTTCAGAGTTATGGTGAGTGTGGAAGAGCAGTGAAGAACAGAGTACAGGCAGGGTGGACTGGGTGGAGAAGATTGTCAGGAGTGATTTGTGAGAAATGGGTACCAGTAAGAGTAAAAGGGAAGGTCTACAAGAGTGTAGTGAGACCAGCTATGTTGTATGGGTTGGAGACAGTGGCATTGACAAAAAGGCAGGACTCAGAGCTGGAAGTGGCAGAGTTAAAGATGTTAAGATTTGCACTCGGTGTGACAAGGATGGGCAGTATTTGGAATCAGTATATTAGAGGGTCAGCTCAGGTTGGACGGTTTGGAGACAAAGTCAGAGAGGCGAGATTGCGTTGGTTTGGACATGTGCTGAGGAGGGATGCTGGGTATATTGGGAAAAGGATGCTAAGGATGGAGCTGCCAGGTAAGAGGAAAAGAGGAAGGCCTAAGATAAGGTTTATGGATGTGGTGAGGAAGGACATGCAGGTGGTTGGTATGACAGAGCAATATGCAGAGGACAGGAAGAAATGGAAACAGATGATCCGCTGTGGCTACCCCTAACAGGAACAGCTGAAAGAGATGAAAAACGCTTGTGCTTTCTTAGTGGAGACCCAACCCCCCAACTCATACCTCTCAACTGTCCAGATCTTCACAGAATGTCCAGATTTTTGTGTCATATTTTTGGTCTGATCCTCATAAAATTTGTGGTTTTCTGACAAATCAATGAGGACTAAAGTCTCTAAATAATGATATACATTTGACTTCATATCCTCCGGGAAATGCATGCTAACAGAAAAACCTGTTATTCTAGTAACTTTCTCTAAGTTTTATAAGAGTAATATTTAAAACTTATCCCTATTTTGAGGCATTTGTCCAACCATTATTTAGGATTTGTCCAAATTTCTTGAATAAGCAGTTGAGATGTATGCTCTAACTTAAGTGAGATAGCGCTCTTAAAACTGTATCTGTCACATTATCATTCAGTGCTGGAGCTATGATTCTTGGAATTGTACAATGCCCTCCAGAATGTAGCCCCACCCCATTTAGTCACTCCATTCCTCCATTCAACTCCTACCCAGTACAGTGCATGTTTCAGAGCAGTCTAGCTTTTCAGTGTTTGCAATACAAAAATATTTCTCTGAAATAACAGACTTAAACAATAAAAGAAAAAAAAATGGCTAACCAAGCGTTCTGAAAAAAAACAACAAAACATATAACTCAGTGAAATAAAAGCATGATAACATATGCAAGGGAGCTTTTCATATTTAAATGCTTGTGCATTCCTTTATAAAAATGAATAAATTCTGTAGTATACATGGAATATGTTTACTGGCACCCTTGTTATTGATTTGTATTACAAATTATTAACTCATCTCTATGACCCTCAATTCTATTGCAAAAAAACAGGAGAGAAAAGGCATATTGTGTGCTTACATTATCTGTGTTCATTCATCAAAAATAATTCATTTCTGAATGTGTTTTTTCCGCATGTTTTTTCCCTCTGTACCTGTTAGCCATCAAGGTCTCCTTCTACAGGTCTGGAGTCCTTTCAGTGTCAGAAGCAGGGAGCTGTACTTACACCCAAGTGACAGCTGACCAGAGGGAGTTGTTGCCAAAACTGCCATAGAGAGGTTAGTGACCCTGCTGATTCTCACGCATCTGCTCAGTTGCCGTGGAGGCCATACTCTTCTCAATGGCCAGATAGTCTGATTCTACCTCACTCAGATGGGAGACAACCACATTTTGAGATGGAACCTAATTATCCTCAGGCAACGGAAATATTCAGTGTCACTCTCCCACTGCACCCTACCATCATTTAGAACAGTGGCTATTGAGGCATTTTTCTCTTTAATCCCAATCCCCATATCTGGTGGTTGACATGAGAAGCTATGTTACTGTAGTGACCTCCTATGCCCTCGTAGGAAGTATGTCCACTCCCAGAAATATGTCCAAAGCAGCTGCCATCACTGTCTTAAAAGCAACAAGCTCATATCCTTTCTGTATCAATCCTTGTCTGCTGTACTGGCTTCTACTTGTATGGGAGCACTTGTGGCAACCAGAAAGCCACTAATCCATTTCCACAAGACAGGCAAACCATCCACCTCTCCTGGCTTTTCTAGCTCCTGAGCTGCTGCTTGACCTTGGGTCATCTGTGGCTCAGTCAAGAATTTGTTCTTCTGTGCCACAGATCCAGAGACACTTCGGAAATGTAGTTCTTCCTGAAGGAGATTCATATTCTGTAGTACTGAAAGCCTGTATGGACTCTTTCATAACTAATTTAAGAAATGTCCATAGCACTTGGAAATAAGAGGGTTGCATGACAATTGCTATGACATATGATGTAGTGTGTGAAGTATGTTGTTTACATGTTTGTGTGTGCAATCAAGCATGTTCCATTGCAGAATTCTGATGCAAAAATTTTTAAACGTACTCTGAAATTTTTTGACCTCAGAATAGGCTGTATTAGTTAAGGGAGTGAAAAGGTTAGAGTCACTTGCATGGGGGCATGGAGGTTGGGGAACTTGTCTGTTCATCTAGTGTTTTGAATCCAACAGTTATTAGCATCAGGAAAAATAAACAACTGAGTAATACTATTCATCCTTTTCTACTTCCTATAACCTAGTCTGTGAAACAGCAGTCCAACAGCCGAGGGAGAAAAAAAAGGAAAGTAACACCGGACAGCGGCAGCTACAAGTCACTGAAGAGAATGTGGCAGAGACCAACGACACCTTAGTCTGGAATACTTCCTCTAGGGAAGCAACTACTGCTGACATTTCATTACTGAGTAAAGGTATGAACTTTATACCAGCTCAGAAGGCTGATATTACTGACTGCCTGATTGATTTAAAAACTTTTACACGCAATGTAATGCTTGAAGTTCAGTTTAAAACAACCAATAATGCTGCTAATAGTCATTTTAATGGCTCTAGAAAACCTAGCACATATATTCCTGTTAATAATGCTGCCATAGAAATCTTTGAGCAAATGATATTTATTGTCTTTTCAATAACAAGGATTTTGGTAGAATGTATAAGAATCTAACAAGTGATGAATACGATGCATTAAATACTCTTAGTAATGATGTGAACATTGTTATTAGACCAGCGGATAAGGGAGGCCCTGTGGTAGTGATGGACCGTGAATTTTCTATTAATTCCATGCATGACATGTTGAACGTCACAAAACATACAACAAGATAACTAAAGACTGCATAGATGATATGGTAAGGAGGGTTAACAGTTGCTTATTAGATTGTTTACTGGGATGGAATATTACACCAGACCTCTATAAGTATTTAGTTAGTGAGCAACAGGGCCTCCCTAAGGTACACAAAGATCCTTGGAAACCACCTTTCAGATCAATCATGTCAGGAAGGGGTTTGTATACTGAAAATATTTCTATCTATGTTGAAAAACATCTAAGACCTATATTGGACAAAAATATCTATGTGTTTAAAGACACAAAGCATTTTTTGAATGATTTATACAAGTTCACATCTGATAAGCCATTTAGTGGCAATCACATTTTTGTAACTTTTGATGTACACTCTCTATTCACATGCATACCAAATCAAATTGGCAGAGACATGATAAAGAAATATTTGATTAAGTGCAGTCAGTTATCTGGGGGTTTTACAGAGCTATTATGTTTATTTATAAATAAATATGGGAAAATAATGATTTTATTTTTGAAGGGTCCATTTACCTGCAGAAAGATGGCATAGCCATGGGCACATCTACTGCCAATAGCTACGCCAATATGGTCTTGGCCATGTGGGAGGAAGAGCACTTGCTGCAGACATCTAGAGTGGTGTTTTATTGGAGATTTGTTGATGATCTCTTTTTTTATTTGGAAGGTAGTGATGAAACACTTAAAAAGTTTTATGATGAAATTAATTCTACAACATCTTTTTTAAAATTCACTATGAATAGATCTAAAACATCAATACATTCTTTTGGATGTGACTGTCTCAAGGACTATGAGTGATAAGATAGCTACTAGAACCTATAGAAAGAAATGTTATGCATCCTTCCCATATTTTTAAAAACATTGTCAAAGGTCAAGGGTTAAGGGCCTCAAGACTGAATGCAACTGAGATGGATTTTGCAAAAGAAATTAAAGACTTGAGAGACAGGTTTATGAATAGGGGACACAATTATAATGAGATAGACAAGAATCTCAATGAGGTTACTTGGTTAAGAAATAAATTTGGTAAACCATGTTTTTCAGAAGGGCCCTTGGATAAAAGCCAAGGGCAGGTGACTACACATTTGCGGAAGCCCCTGACATATTTGGTTAATATTAAGAGTATTGAGATGATAATGAGGAAACACTGGCAGATACTCACTACTGGCATGGAGGTAGGGGCCATAGTGGGGGACAAGCCGAATTTTGTTTAGAACTTGAAGAGGATATTATGTTATCCTAAGAAACTTGAAAGAGACAATGGTGTTGGTATGTATGGCACACAACCATGTTTAAAGTGCAACTGATGTAGATTTTTGGATACTTCTGGGAGATTTGTGCATCCAGATACAGGTAAACAATTATCCGTTAAGGTTACAGCTGATTGTAATACTTCCCACCTAGTTTATTTGGCTATATGCCAAGTGTGTTCATATTTTTATATAAGCAAGATGGATCGAAGACTACATGACCATATCAGAGAACACATATATGGCATTAACAACTTTATATGTACCAATGCTCTAGCTAAACATGTTGCTAGCCATGGTGATGATCACACTTTTAAGTTTATGGTTTCTGATTTAGTGCCTGAATATCAAAGGGGAGGAGACATTAAGAATAAAGTTGAGACATGTGAACTGAAATGGATTATTATGATGAGAGGCAGCAAAGGCAAAGGTCTCAGTGACAAGGTATACATCAAGCCAGTGCTCAAGAATAGGTCTACACGCAAGTGACATATCGATCTACACTTGTATATAAGTTATTCTTTGAGACATGCAGTTCATCATTAGATGTATATATACTTTCTTTACTTTATTAGGTCCCATTTTAGTGTATCATATGTTGATGTCTGCCTTCCTTATACTCTATTTACTTGTACAGTTTCTGCCCAGACATGTATATATGGTAATGAACATCATAGATCTTTTGAGGCCATCTCTGCCCCCCACCTTACACACACACACACACACACACACACACACACACACACACACACACACACACACACACACACACACACACACACACACACACACATATATATTCCTTGTCACTGTTGTGATGTGTAGGTACAGGATGTCAGATATGCTGTTTAGACATTTTTTTAGATATGTATTTACAAGTGTCTGAGGATTTATTATATTTCATTGTATTGGATGCTGATGTCTTAGTTATATAGTATTTTAGGAATAATTTCATGAAACGTTTAGATGCTGGTAATACACTGGCTTTTTATATGTATGTATATGAGTGAGTGCTCTGCTCTCAGAATGGAGGTTGTTAGTATTTCTGTTAATTTAATTGAGTAATTGTTTGGGGATTTTTATTGGTTTATATTGGTTTTAAAATGCCCAAGTCTGATGTATTGGATTTGTCTGATGAAACAGTTTGTTGAACTGCGAAAGCGCTCACACAATAAAACGTTTTAACAATTTTTCAGGACTTTTTGATGTTTATAATCTGCCCTGGTTTGGTTCATCAAATATTTTTTGTTGCATTCATCTCATGTTTTGTTTGTGAACCGGCTCAACAGAAGAGGCTCACTAGATTAGGTTTTGACTGGAAACAAGGAAATGACGTTAACTTCGAATACATTTATGTTTGCAGTAGTGCCTCTACTGTCTTGATCACTTGTCTAGGTTAGTTAACTTGTTTATTAGTTTAGTTGCCTCTGTAGTGCCTGCTTCTGTTAGTCTTACTTAGAGGATGCTGTAAATGAATTCAATGCAACATTCCTAAATATCCTAAATAGCCTTGTACCTCCTAGAAGCAAGAGACTTAAAACAAATTGTGCAATTTGTCTATCCAAAAAAGTAGATTGCTAATGCAGGCTAGAGAAAAAAAAATTGTGGAAAGAATGGCGGAAATATAAAACAGCACAATATCTCAAAGCTTCAGAATGTTCCGCAACTATATAAAAAAGCAAATAAATTCAGACAAAAACTATACTGTAACAACATTCACAACAATAGTACTTATAACCCTAACAAATTCTACTCAGTCATTAAAGAAATGTTACATCCTGGCCAAAAGTTCAGCCCTAACCCCTCTCCCAATAACTCACCACTCGAAACCGCAACAGAATTCAACTCCTATATCATATATAATATAGTATCTCTAACATCTAATCCTAACCCTGCCCAGCAGCCTTGTATCACCACATTCCCTTTCACCTTCAAACCTGTATCCATATTCTACATAAAACTACTCTTAAACTCAAACCATACTCTACTTCAGCTAATGGCCTTCCAAGCCAGTACCTTAAAATTGCAGCCAATAGCATTGCCTATGCTGACTCAAGCTAATAAACAGGTCAGCCCAGGAATTCCATGTTCCCTTTCCATGGAAAAAAATTGTATATTATTCCTCTACGCAAAGAAGGAAATTAAGCAAACATCATTAACTTTAGACCTATAGCATGTTTATCTCCCCTCTCCAAAATAGTTGAAAAATTTGTTCAAAAACAACTGATTATGTCCTGCAAGAAGAACTCCTATCCCCATATACAACATGACTTCCATCCCTCCTACAGTACTAACACTGCATTTCTAATCTTTATACATACAACCAATAAAGCTAGTGATAATGGCAAACTAGTCTCCTCCTTATTTCTAGACTTGTCTAAAGCCGCCATCACAGTATGTCACAGCAAACTTCTACTTCAAATGTCCTCAATAGGTCTATCTCATTCCACCCTTATATGGTTTAAAAGCTACTTGTCCAATAAGTATCAGTCTGTAAGATGGCACTACACCCTCTCTCCATAACTCCCAGTCACCATTGGTATACCACAAGGCTCTATCCTCATTAATATTATTGTCAGCACCTTTCACACATCCACATAACAGGCCTCTCTAATACAATACACAGATGACTCCACACACATATGCATATAAGACTACCTGGCGCATCTCCCAAAAGTTACTAAGGAAGGTTTAATGGCCATAATTCACTCTCCACACACCCCCAAAAAATACTTTTCCCCCCTCAAAATCCCTCTGTCATGAAAAAAACAAAATGTAAAATCCTCTCTTTTAATAATACAACCATTAAAATCACTTATCATAACAAACTGCTATGAATGATAATGAATGATTATCTTAAATTCAACTTGCATATACAAAATTCCATACAAATCCTCTCACAAAATTAGGCATGTTTTATAGAGCTAAACATTTCCTCACTAACACAACTGAAACTGCTCTTGCTACTACTTAACTCCTCCCCTCACTACTTTAAGGTGCTTCCATTCTTACTAACCTCTAAGCATTCCAGAAATCAAAACTTGATCAATGGTATAATAAGGTGGCTAAAGCCGCAGCAAATACCCCATTAAAACACTACTGTATAGCATTTAAAAGCCTAAACAGGTTATAACTACCCCATCAACTTGTGTATAGACAGCTTCTTACCAGCTATAAAATTATCTAGCATCCATCTGCTTGTCCAGCACTGAATGCCACTCTACACAAATATGTTCCCACTCTGTCATTACAATCCAAACACAAAAACCTTCTTTCTGTTCACAAACCTATTAAATCTGCTGGGCATGGCATGTACTAATACCATGTTGTTAAGGCCTGGAACTCTTTACCTATAACAATCGGGTCAACACCCTCCCACAATCCTTTCAAACCATTCTGAAAGACTTCCTAGCCAAAATCTGGCTTTGCTCTTTCTCAACTCCAGGATAAACTACATCTGCAAATTATAGATAAATACCTATTCATACCTTACATCTCCTTGCTATCCCTACTTTACTCACTTTGTAATTTCAGCCAACTTTTGTCCCCTTACTCTCCATCTAAATTTGCAGAACTTTTTCTTTTGCTTTACATTCCAGTTCCTGTTTGTATTATACTACTTTACCTTTAATTTCTCTAAACTGTAAAATTTCTCTAAATTTTAAACCATTATCATACAAGTTGTATCATTTTTTAAACAATGTTGTCACTTTGTATCTAATTGGTATTATTATTTAAATTGTGGATGTTTTTGTATTATCTTTGAAGACTGTAAAATTATTTTTCTTAAAATGCTTTTGTAATACTTTGAACTTTTCACCCTGGGCCTCTGTTGAAAATGTGCACATACCCAGTCAGACTTCTTGATAATCAAATGTCAATCAATCAGTCAATCAATCAATAAATAATTCTTACTACCCTATTGCTGCATATAAAGTATAGGCCTTCCACTACTCTTGCATCTTTATTTATTTGTTTATTTATTGTTAACACTCCCCACTGGGTGTCTCTTTTAGACACAACATGTGTCTTTTGTATTTCCACAAAAGTTGTTTGTTTTGTTGAATGTGAGCTGACCTTTTTATCTCCATGGTTACCAGGATGCATCTATACTACTCTACTTCCTCCTACCCAACCATACATTATATACTAACACTATTTGATATGACTAATTTCCTAAATTATTACAAAAAAAATTATACTAATATTTTCTCTAAACAGCTTCATCGCATCATCATCATTAGAGAGGCTTGCCTGTTTAATATGCCCCCAAGGAGAGATACAGTATTAATTTTCTGTACATATCATGCCTTTAAAACATGTATTTGTTGGGGCTTTTTCAGTGGAAATGTTTACCTTGCCAAGCTTTTCACTTGGAAACTTATAGGACGCATTGTCTTTGGAGATGTAGAGATAATGAAACTAACCTTATTTCCTGCTAACTGTCTATAATGTGTTACATAAAGATATCTACAAACCTTTGTGGGTGTAGTAGGTGTTACAAGTCCTACTTTCAACATAGGAACTAGCATTTAGCATGGACTAAAAATTATATTCTTTGAAGCTGAAAGCACTCATACCTCTCAACTGTCCAGATTTTCGCAGAATATCCAGATTATTGCTTTGCATTTTTATCTGTTCCTCATAAAATTTTGGTTTTCTGGCAAATCACTGGGTAATTATTGAAGATTTAATTCAGAAAATAATGACAGACTTTTGAGTTTCAGACTTCATACCCATCAGAAAATTCATGCTAATGCAAAAACTTTTATTCTATCAATTTTCTGAGTTTGTAAGAGAAATATTTTAAAATTGTCCTTATTTTTAGGCCTTTTTCCCATATGTCTTATGGCTTCATCCAGATTTCTTGCTCTAACAGGTTGAGAGGTATGAAAGCACTTGAAATAAGTCCGACTTATCTGAAGCATGCTTGTGGGAACAAGGTTTTAATATTTTAGCAGTGTTAAAACTTTGTTGAAATTAAGCTTACATTTGGCTGAAGTCAGAGCCTTCTTTCTAAATCAACTGCCACAGTGCTGTCTCACACTTTCAAGCAGTTGTCCATATATAAGAACCCCAGAACTGCCTTGTGACTATGAGCAACTATACAGGGATAAGAACCCCAGTACTGTCTCATGACTTTGAGCAGCTATGCAGGCATAAATACCCCAGTACTGCCTCATACTTATGAGCAAATATCCAGGTATAAGATCCCCAGTACTGCCTCATACCTATGAGCAACAATACAGGTATAAGAACAGCCGAACTGTCTTATGCCTATGAGCAAATATACAGGCATAAGAACCCCAATACTGCCGCATGCCTATAAGCAAATATATAGGCATAAGAACTCCAGTACTGCCTCATGCCTATGAGCAAATATGCAGGCATAAGAACCCAGTACTGCCTCAGGCCTATGAGCAACAATACAAGTATATTAGTATGACTTTGCTATGTATCTGTTCTGGTAGTGATTACTAGCCTTAACTGGTTGGGTAGTGTGCTTTATGGTTACTGACAAGTTCTTGCTGTGGTTTATCTCCCAGACGTTTACTGTGCTGATGGAGTTATTTCATACTGTGGCACTTTGAATACAAGGAAAGATAATAACCTAATATTTGGTGCATGTATGATCAGTGCACTGGGGCAAATGTGCAAAAACATTGATCCCGGTCTCATGGAGTTAAGATTCACAGGGGTTCGTTTTGATTCTGCCAAGTGCAACCTTGTTACAGGTATATTAACTGACAGGCTGAATAATATGCAGTAGCTGAGAAAGGTGTATGACATTATTAAAAACATCAACGTGATCATACCTCTCTGCCTGCAGACATCAAAAATACAAAGACCCTTGAGAAACAGATTTCCAGCTAAAAATCTGGACATCTACTTAGTATAATATTTAATACCAAATAGCAAATACCTCTTCTTGCTTCCAGTAAAAATGTGGGATACTATTCAGAAACATATTTAAAAACACAGATAGTGTGACACAAATGATGGAAAAAGATAAGTACATTATCCAAGTGACAGTGTAAAATGTGTAGAATTTCAAGAACTGTAGCTCAAAATTATAACACACAAGGCCATTTATTTTTCCTTCAGGAAAAAGTGATGTGCAAGATGCATGTATCCCGTTTCTTTAAATTCTGGTTGCCACTAGTATGTTGCTTATGTAGTATAGTTTTCTGTGTACTAGACAGCTTCAAAACACCTGTGATGAGGCTGATTCAGAAAATTGTGTGAAGGAGTTAATCAAGCCTGAAAACAGGGACATACCTCCACAGTATGGGGCATCCTGTGCAAGGGTAAATCAGGCCTGAAAATAGGGAGAGTTGAGAAGTCTAAAGGTAATGACTCTCTTATTGCTGTATGGTCCTTTATGGAGATCAAAGCACCTGATGTAATCATTCTATGTCCTATCAGAATATTGAAGCTCCTCCCCATACAGCCGAAATGAAGGAATGGTGTACTATTGAATACTAACCCCATTACATAGCCATCTCTTTCCTGTCACTTTTTCACTCTGGAGAAATATACAAGGGATAAGAAGTTGTAAACAGTGAGGGAAGACAAGGGAAGGGAAGTGAATAAACTTGTGAAAGTTATGTGATGAGGCATGAGGAATGTGGGAATAGAGAAAGCACTCTGAAATGTTAATTACCTAGTTTTATACATCAGAATTGCTAACATTCATTAAGTAAATAACATTGTTAAGACCACTTCCTTAACCCCTGTTAATGGATAATGTATATATTCAATTATCCTATTCCAATCTAATGTAAATATCCTCTTTATATACATCAGTAACCATATTATTCACCCAATCTCTTGGATGTAATTGCTTTTTTATTATATATACGTTGTTCAGTTGTTTCTCTTCCTCTTATTTTTAATCCTGTGGGCTACTATTCCTTTCCTTAGAGTATGTTTCACTGGCACAAATCCAAGATTTATGTGTCATATTCTGATGGTAAATTTCTTAAGCCTGTAAATAAAGCATCATTGTGAAGGATACCATTCCTATTGTTTTATACATTACCCATGATGTCCCTCTCTGTGTTTGCACATGTGTAACCATTGTAACTATACATTTAATTTCATTCATCATGGATTCATAATTTTATTTGTAGTCTTTGTGGAGCTCTTCTTCCCAGTCCCTCCCAAAAAAGTTTTTTTTTCCTGCCTAGCCAAACCTTCCTGGTATATGAATGAAAATAAATAAATGCATATCTTTATTAAGTGTCATGATGTGAGGCAAGATTTTATATTTGCTATTTTTATTTCTGTATGTCAACAGCATTTTTCTCAGAATATTTTAATAATGTCCACAGAACTCTCTTTTTGAACGTTTTACGTCTGGTGCTTTAAAAGCATCTTCAGACACATTACACTCCTGTACTTGTGCTTAGTTTAAACTTAAAATGTCTTTTAGTAGCTCTCAGCATTTCATGTCAACAAACCCGACTTGTACTTTTGTCTCACTGTTTGTGCGACTTTTTCAGAGTTCACAATATTATCTTTTTTGTGTTTAAAATCACAATTAACTTGTTTCTATGTTTCTGGTCAACAACAAGTAAATTTTTCTGATCACACTTGCTTCCCTTTTATAAATCTTAGAAAAAGTATTCTTTCAAAAACAGCTTTAGCAAACTGGATTAAATTCAAGTCACTTCTTCCTATAAGTCTTACATCCATACAGTGAACATGACACTTAAATGTCATCTGTGTCATGCTTCCTGTACACATTCATGCTTCACTTTCTCACTGCTATTACTGTTACAATGCATTCTCACTTTATTTCTCATTTTACCTATGAGTTTCAGTCTCCTAAGTTTATTCCTGAAGTTACATTCACTCTCCACGCTTCCACAGCTTTCCGGATACTTCTTCAGATGCTCGATAAACCTCATATAGTTCGAGTATGCTGGGATAAGCACTGACTATACTTTAGAAGATTCTGGTTCGAGTAGCAGCAAGGGATGCTAGAATAACTGTGCATGGGGGAGGGGAAGTGAAAAAGTGGTATCTGTCAGCTCAGCAATCCTGAGTGATGGAGGTAGTTTATCTTGTTCTCAGACACCAGCAAAGGTGTGCAGGAGTGTATCTGGTAGCTAAATGGTTGCTAAGTGATTCCTCAATGCACATACTTAGAAAGACATGCAAGGGAGTATACAGTTGCTCTGCCAGGCAGCTGTACATACCAAAAGTCATGACCACCATAGGGAGGGGTAAGGATAGATGCAAGAGGGTCAGTATGACTTGAGAGAGTGGCCCAGTCCTTAGTTCCCGACTCTTACTAGTGCAGAATGAATGAGCATGGAAGGAATGGGGCACTGAGCTCTTGCCATGCCGGTTTAATAAATGGGACTGGCTGCTTTTCCATATGGAGGAATAAATAAACCAAATAGGAGCAGGAAGGAGAATCGCTGGATGGGGACATACTGGCACCACAAAAATAAGAAACAACTTAAAGACACAGGGGATGTGCTGCTAGCCTTTATGAGGACTTTCCTCTGACTGTTTCTAGAAAAAGTGTGTCATGTAGCATATATATCCTGTAGCTAGGCATTAATATATTTAATGGGATTACCACAGGTACACTGAATTAGAGAATATCAGATGACCTGAAAGTGGTGCACAGCCTGCCAGTATGTTAGACACAGGTAAAGTGACTGTGATAACTGTGGGAAGCAGCAATAAGGAATGTGTTGTATAGGGATGCTGTGGGAAAGCTGAAAGCTGAGGTGGCCAATCCATCAGAAGGTAGCATATGCAGCAAACAGCAATTGCAAACCAAGGCAGGCGCAGATTCAGCAGGCCCACAGGGATATAGTGTAACAGCTCATTATATGCAGAAGTACTTAAAGTGTATGTCATAGCAGATGCCTATAAAGAGTTGCAGTGTTGACTTTTTGTAGAAGGAAGGCTCCAGTAAGTTATTAGAGGACTATAGTTTTCAGTTGCCTCTTTTGTATAATGGGTGTTACTGTTGAGAACTCGTGATGTGTACCCTAAAATTACACCAATGCATGCACACCTGGAGAGCTAACAGCACATGTACATGGTATACTGTCCATCCATTGCCACACAAGATCAGAACATATCTGTTTGTATGTGTCTTTCTATCTTTAATAACCCACGGATAACTAGCTAACTACACAAGGCATACAGAGCTCTGGAACAAGTACACCTTGAATATGTGCATGTGCATGTAAGTAATCCAACATTGTCTATTGATCCCTGAATGCCATGAATCTACTGACAATGTTGAGCCTCTACTTTCAGTATTTAGTATATGGTAAAGGTGTTCACCCCTCAGAAAAAAGCATATGGAGCACACTGACAAACTCCTGTTCCTCAAAGGTTATTGAAATCACCTCAGGCAGTCTAAAAGGAGTTCTGTGCAGTAGGGTTTGCTGTTGTAGATGTCACAATTAAGCCAAAAGTTTTTACATCAAAGATAACCCAGATATTACTAGGGACAAGAAATGAGGCCACGTCTTCTTGGACATGCATATATCATATCTTAAAAACTAAGTCAATAAGACTCCAAACTCCATTTAGCAAAAATAAAAAGAGTTTAATAAACACAAATGTGTTTTCACAGTATGCTTCTTCAGGCATGTTTTAACACAACCCATAATACCCCTCTCTTATATACACAGTCAGTTAAATGCTCAGTTAATTAATTAACCTCTATTACCATAAAACTACAGTTTAAGAACTAATATTAAGAAAGCATATATATATATATATATATATATATATATATATATATATATATATATAAATCTTTATACATAAATAAATTATGTCTTCATACAACTATAAAATAAACTTAGTTTTTAAATCTTAGTTGTTTAAATGTCAGTTTCAAACTAATGTTTCCATTAAGTCCAAGATATCTATAAGATTCCAACTCTAAAATTCATCTAACTTTTCTACTATCAGTAAAGCTAATCAGATTGCCTTCCCTTGGATTTTAAAAGATGACTTCAATCACTTCAAAAAAGACTTTATGTTCATACCCAAGTTTCATGATATGTTTAGCAAGTGCATTAGTACTATTCAACTCGTGAATATTATTCATTCATATGTTCATATATATGTTCCTTGAAGGAAAGGTTTGTTTTAACTGTATGATATGCATCATAGACTACACAGGGCTACATATATTGGATTCCTTGTTTTATAGTTATCATAATTATTATCAAACTCGTTTTATATTTGCTACATGGAATTTGGAGTCTTATTGACTTAGTTTGTACTTTTTATTTTTTGATTCCTGACTTTATCCATATCTTCTAAGCCCTCAAACTGAGAAATTATTAACTACAGAAGCTGACAACCTCATATATTTAGCAATTATATGCTGATATGTTCCCTGAATATCAAAGGGTATGGAAAGCAGATGCCATCAGCTCTTTTACATCCATCTAATAGCTGGGGTCCATGCACTTCAGCACAAATGTAAGAAGCATTCTTGTATCTTTGAACTGCAGAAATGGTTCTGAGCTCAGTTCATAGCAGCACATTTGAAATTCATCAAAATGAAATCCAGTTCCAGCACAGCACTGTACTTCTTACTAAGGGACAAGATCTCTGTACACAAGATATCACCAGCAGCTGGTTCTCACAGGCCATTAATATGTACACAAAGGGCAGGCATAGGTGTCGATCCTATAGCTGCTGACCATCTCCTTTTTCCATACACGCACACATACACACTGGTATGTACAGGGTTTAGTTAAGATGGAGCTCTCCATCATTCAATGGGTGCTTATGTCAAGATTCTTTATGGAGATCAAAGCACCTGATGTAATCATTCTATGTCCTATCAGAATATTGAAGCTCCTCCCCATACAGCCAAAATGAAGGAATGGTGTACTATTGAATACTAACCCCATTACATAGCCATCTCTTTCCTGTCACTTTTTCACTCTGGAGAAATATACAAGGGATAAGAAGTTGTAAACAGTGAGGGAAGACAAGGGAAGGGAAGTGAATAAACTTGTGAAAGTTATGTGATGAGGCATGAGGAATGTGGGAATAGAGAAAGGACTCTGAAATGTTAATTACCTAGTTTTATACATCAGAATTGCTAACATTCATTAAGTAAATAACATTGTTAAGACCACTTCCTTAACCCCTGTTAATGGATAATGTATATATTCAATTATCCTATTCCAATCTAATGTAAATATCCTCTTTATATACATCAGTAACCATATTATTCACCCAATCTCTTGGATTTAATTGCTTTTTTATTATATATACGTTGTTCAGTTGTTTCTCTTCCTCTTATTTTTAATCCTGTGGGCTACTATTCCTTTCCTTAGAGTATGTTTCACTGGCACAAATCCAAGATTTATGTGTCATATTCTGATGGTAAATTTCTTAAGCCTGTAAATAAAGCATCATTGTGAAGGATACCATTCCTATTGTTTTATACATTACCCATGATGTCCCTCTCTGTGTTTGCACATGTGTAACCATTGTAACTATACATTTAATTTCATTCATCATGGATTCATAATTTTATTTGTAGTCTTTGTGGAGCTCTTCTTCCCAGTCCCTCCCAAAACGTTTTTTTTCCTGCCTAGCCAAACCTTCCTGGTATATGAATGAAAATAAATAAATGCATATATTTATTAAGTGTCATAATGTGAGGCAAGATTTTATATTTGCTATTTTTATTTCTGTATGTCAACAGCATTTTTCTCAGAATATTTTAATAATGTCCACAGAACTCTCATTTTGAACGTTTTACGTCTGGTGCTTTAAAAGCATCTTCAGACACATTACACTCCTGTACTTGTGCTTAGTTTAAACTTAAAATGTCTTTTAGTAGCTCTCAGCATTTCATGCCAACAAACCCGACTTGTACTTTTGTCTCACTGTTTGTGCGACTTTTTCAGAGTTCACAATATTATCTTTTTTGTGTTTAAAATCACAATTAACTTGTTTCTATGTTTCTGGTCAACAACAAGTAAATTTGTCTGATCACACTTGCTTCCCTTTTATAAATCTTAGAAAAATTATTCTTTCAAAAACAGCTTTAGCAAACTGGATTCAATTCAAGTCACGTCTTCCTATAAGTCTTACATCCATACAGTGAACATGAAGCTTAAATGTCATCTGTGTCATGCTTCCTGTACACATTCATGCTTCACTTTCTCACTGCTATTACTGTTACAATGCATTCTCACTTTATTTCTCATTTTACCTATGAGTTTCAGTCTCCTAAGTTTATTCCTGAAGTTACATTCACTCTCCACGCTTCCACAGCTTTCCGGATACTTCTTCAGATGCTCGATAAACATCATATAGTTCGAGCATGCTGGGATAAGCACTGACTATACTTTAGAAGATTCTGGTTCAAGTAGCAGCAAGGGATGCTAGAATAAATGTGCATGGGGGGGGAGTGAAAAAGTGGTATCTGTCAGCTCAGCAATCCTGAGTGATGAAGGTAGTTTATCTTGTTCTCAGACACCAGAAAAGGTGTGCAGGAGTGTATCTGGTAGCTAAATGGTTGCTAAGTGATTCCTCAATGCAATACTTAGAAAGACATGCAAAGGAGTATACAGTTGCTCTGCCAGGCAGCTGTACATACCAGAAGTCATGACCACCATAGGGAGGGGTAAGGATAGATGTAAGAGGGTCAGTATGACTTGAAAGAGTGGCCCAGTCCTTAGTTCCTGACTCTTACTAGTGCAGAATGAATGAGCATGGAAAGAATGGGGCACTGAGCTCTTGCCATGCCTGTTTAATAAATGGGACTGGCTGCTATTCCATATGGAGGAATAAATAAACCAAATGGGAGCAGGAAGGAGAATCGCTGGATGGGGACATACTGGCACCACAAAAATAAGAAACAACTTAAAGACACAGGGGATGTGCTGCTAGCCTTTATGAGGACTTTCCTCTGACTGTTTCTAGAAAAAAGTGTGTCATGTAGCATATATATCCTGTAGCTAGGCATTAATATATTTAATGGGATTACCACAGGTACACTGAATTAGAGAATATCAGATGACCTGAAAGTGGTGCACAGCCTGCCAGTATGTTAGACACGGGTAAAGTGACTGTGATAACTGTGGGAAGCAGCAAAAAGGAATGTGTTGCATAGGGATGCTGTGGGAAAGCTGAAAGCTGAGGTGGCCAATTCATCAGAAGGTAGCATATGCAGCAAACAGCAATTGCAAACCAAGGCAGGCGCAGATTCAGCAGGCCCACAGGGATATAGTGTAACAGCTCATTATATGCAGAAGTACTTAAAGTGTATGTCATAGCAGATGCCTATAAAGAGTTGCAGTGTTGACTTTTTGTAGAAGGAAGGCTCCAGTAAGTTATTAGAGGACTATAGTTTTCAGTTGCCTCTTTTGTATAATGGGCGTTACTGTTGAGAACTCATGTGATGTGTACCCTAAAAGTACACCAATGCATGCACACCTGGAGAGTTAACAGCACATGTGCATGGTATACTGTCCATCCATTGCCACACAAGATCAGATCATATCTGTTTGTATGTGTCTTTCTATCTTTAATAACCCATGGATAACTAGCTAACTACACAAGGCATACAGAGCTCTGGAACAAGTACACCTTGAATATGTGCATGTGCATGTAAGTAATCCAACAATGCCTATTGATCCCTGAATGCCATGAATCTACTGACAATGTTGAGCCTCTACTTTCAGTATTTAGTATATGGTAAAGGTGTTCACCCCTCAGAAAAAACATATGGAGCACAGTGACAAACTCCTGTTCCTCAAAGGTTATTGAAATCACCTTAGGCAATCTAAAAAGAGTTCTGGGCAATAGGGTTTGCTGTTGTAGATGCCACAATTCATCTATCTTCCTAGTTCTCAGCAAGCCAAAAGTTTTTACATCAAAGATAACCCAGATATTACTAGGGACAAGAAATGTGGCCATCTCATCTTGGGCATGCATGGAGGGTCAGTCAGTGAGGACAGGAAGATTTAAATTCCTGATTATCAGACTGTCTCTCTCAAAGAGGAGATATGTGGTTCTGCACAGCCTGGCAGCCCCATTAGAAGCTAAGGTGATTGCTCTGGTCACATACAAGAAGGAGAATGCAGTCATAAATTACGGCATACTGGGAATTTTGGGGAACAAAATTCAGGAAAGCATAGAAAAAAGCTTGATCATTCAATGTGATTAACTTGGGTTGCCATATGAAACTCTTGCTCTTAGAGAAAATAAATAAGCTACTGGACAATTTGCAGGCTCCTATGGTCTGAAGAGGAAAAAAAGAAAGAATCCCACCCTTATTCATCTGTGATGGTTACTTACTAAACGTATTAGTGCTGTTCAGTCTAACAATTGTAAAATGCTATGTTTTAAGTTGTTACAAAGCATCCTGCATTTCCTTATGCCAGGAAACTCAGCACTGTCTTGTAGTATTTTATAAGAAATGCTTCTCTCGTTCGCTTTGTTTTCTTCAAGACAGATAATTGTGTACTATAGCTGAATGCTTCATTACTAAGCAGATAATATGTAGCAGAAACTGCGTCAGCCATCTGGCAGTAATTCTGTCATGTTTACAGTGAGTTGGTGCCCAGAAAAAGTACATAATTGTGTCATTAAACTGTTTATATCATACTGTCAATAAGAAACTGATAAATTAATTAAATTATGAATGGGTATCTAAGGAATAGCTGTCTGATAAATGCTGTCTACTTTTGAAAGATTTAGTGAAAACATTACTGGTCATTTTAGACAAAAGAATGACTCTGTATCTGCTCACATCTGCTATTTGATGTGGATTTGTATTACTTATAATATGTTAATATTAAGCAACAGCTAACCAAGGATTAAACAGTTTCAGTTATCCTTCATTCCCTCATCAATATGATTAACTCTGGCATGCATCATAGTTTGCCTTTTAGAAGGTTTTATACAAAGACTAGTGTTAGCCAGTAAGTGCATAGCAAAAGTGAGCCTGAGCATTGCATAAAGAAATTGTATTACTTTAATTTTCTGCATCACCTGCAGGTTTGTTAGCACATCTAATTTAGTATTTCTTTGTTTGAAAGCGCTCCTGGTTGCTTGCAGCCCTGTGTTTTATCTCTGATCACATATTGATCATTTTTCCTGATCACATATTGATCATTTTTCCTTATCCTTTCATATTAGCTGAGGTCATTAGGAATAAGTGTGATGTTGATATCTTACACAGATTTTTAGAAGGCATTTTTATTTAACTAGGCACTTCCAGGAAAAGGCTACACAGCCATTAACGTAAAATATTTATAGCCACATAGGGGTAGCACTAGCTTGACCATACATTCTTCTCTACAATGACCCTTGTACCCCTTTCAGTCCATAGCTGTTGCTTACTTAAGGTCCCCAATGTAAGATGAGGGAAAGCTGGGGCATAACATTTTATTTTTGCAGGTGTCACCCTTTACAACTCATGTATTAGCGTTACCTGTGAAGAATTGCATATGAACATTCTTAAGCAAGAGCTCAAAATTATTTTTATTATTATCCAGACTTTCACTGATGCCTTGAGCTAACTTTTCTGTCATTTTTAACTGTCATTTTATATTAAGGAACAAACAGAAAAGAACAAAGAAATAAACTAATTATAAAATAAAATATAAACAATAGATTGAAAATCCACTAACCAATAGACATGCTTTTACTTGGACCAGCACAACAGTGACTTATCAGTCTTCCCACTTGATGTTTTTAGAAAACAAAGTATTCAGTAAGTAATTATTAATGAAGATTTTATATTTATAGGCTATGCATCTGTTCTGATAAGCAGACATGAAAGACGAACTGATGCCATTCTCCTAAAGGGGAACATAAAACGATTAGTTCCCGTTACAGAGAATCAGCATTTCAGCTGAAAGAGAAGTAACTCTAATCATTTTCATGCTTAGCTTCAAAATTGTCACATACATTTGGCAAGCATTTTTTTCACATTTATTTATACTTTCTTGATTTATTATTTCCTGCAACAAAATAATTGAATATTTCTACAAACAAATCTTAAGTTTTATTTTTTATTTATTATTTAACTGGCTTATTCCTACAAGGCCAGTCATTGTCTGCTTTTCAGATGAGACTCAAGGTGTTACTTAAACCGACTAATTGATATTTTGTCCAGGACACCGTGGAACTTCCTCTACTCTTTTTTCAATAAGAGCAATGGTCTCTTGTAAGTCCAGCTGGGCTATTCCGATTAAAGCAGATGGGACCTTGAGCTAGTGTCTCATTTCTACCATAAATATCAACAAGGTGACCATAAACAGTCCTGTCCATATGTACCAGCACTGATGTGAAATCTGATTACTGAGTTTGTTAGTTTATGAATGCTGGTTATAATACGTTTTGTTTGCATTATGGAATTTCTGAAGAATCTGATTGTCAGGTAACTAATTCTGAATTCCCCAGGTTTCTCCTGACCTTCCTTATTCATGTGAGTTAGATACCCTTAACCCTAACTCTTCTGCTATCTCTAGCTCTACCCCTATATACTAACTTAAAATAAACTTTCCTATGAATACCACAACACAACAGACACACACACACACACACACACACACACACACACACACACACACACACACAGGTGTGCGCGCACACATGCGCACATACACGCACACACACACACACACACACACACACACACACACACACACACACACACACACACACATGCGCATACATACACACACACACACACACACACACACACACACACACACACACACACACACACACACACACACACACACACACACACACACATACACTCACACAACACTAGCCCTGCCACCTTACCTAGCCCATAACTCTAACCTTAACCTGAAGATACTCACACCCCTTAACAAACACACACAATACTAAATCTATTCCCTTCCCTAACCTTTACTCTAACCCTGTGTGTGTGTATGTGTGTGTGTGTGTGTGTGTGTGTGTGTGTGTGTGTGTGTGCGTGTGTGTGTGTGTGTGTGTGTGTGTGTGTGTGTGTGTGTGTGTGTATACATATATATATGCATGTGTATGTATCCTGGCTCAACGTGCATTACAAGAAAAAGAACAGCTGCTGTGCAGAGTTAAACTATTTCTAGGGATTTGCAGAATAAAGTTATGGGCACAGATTAAATTATTTAAAAAAATGAAATAAAAAATGAGCAGATGTTTTCTGTGGTTCTCACTGCAACACTACACCCCTGCCACAATAATGTTAAGTAACTCTATCTCTAAAAAATTAATTCCAGTGAAAAATAAACTATTTGGGTGGCTGCAGTGGTGCAGCGGTTAGTGTTGCCACTTCACAGCAAGAGGTTCTCCGGTTCGATCCTTGGCTGGAGTGCCCTCTGTGCGGAGTCTGCATGTCCTCCCTGTGGTCGCGTGGGTTTCCTCCAGGTGCTCTGGTTTCCTCCCACATCCCAAAGACATGCTGTAGGTGGATTGGACACTCTAAATTGGCCCTAGGCATGAGTGCATGTGTGTGCCTTCTGTGGAAAGTTGGGTGCCAAGCTGGCAACTCGACACCGTAAAACTCTGCCAATCATGAGCGGACAGGTGATCCGGTGTGGCAACCCCTAACTGGGAAAATCCAAAAGAAGAAGAAGAAAAATAAACTATCTGTGCAGAAATGTCTTTATGCCACACACACAATGATGTTTTTTCAGATAAGAATTCTTGCTGATAACTAAGTGAAAACACTAGAGGGGATAAATGTATCACCAAACACCATCATACTAGGTGACTTCAATTACCCTAATATAGACTGGGAACACTACTCAAGCCCAAACACCCTAGCCCAAAAGTTCCTGGAATTCATAAACTCAAATGCCATGGAACAACTAGTCACCATCCCCACAAGAGGAGAAAACATACTTGATCTCATCATCACGAACATGGGAGCACAATGTTCAACACCGGAAGTATACCCCTCACTGGTGAGATCAGATCACAAACTAATCTCGCTGGAGGTCCACATCCCACCCCACCTGAAATAAAAAGACCACAGTAAGAACTTCTCGAAAGCCGACTTCACACTTCTAAAGACTAGTGTGGTCTCCTTTAAGGCCCCGAGCGGCGGAAAACAGTACTCAAGCCGCTGAATCACTTAAAATGCCTTCTACCAGCACCTGCAGGACTGTATGGATAAGGCAATCCCAAGCAAAACAAAGACTCTTTGTACCAAAGGCAAGCGTCCAGTCTGGTGGACCCCAGCCATAAACAAACTCTACAACAAAAGGAGGAAGCTACTACAAGATAGAGCAAAATCCTTAAAAGGTAAGACACCCTTGATCACTATAAGTAAAAACTAAGAGCTCTCATAAAATCATCCAAAGCAAATTTTGAGAGAAAAATAGCTAAAGACTCAAAAGACAATCATAAGGCCTTCTTTAGCTATGTTAGAAACCTGGGAGGAAACTCCCAGATATGCTCAGAACTAGTTCAAAATGATGTGAAGATTACTGATCCTACAGACATTGCCAACATACTGGCTGACAGGTTCAGTGCAAACTTCTTCCCTCCCCAAAGGAGAGATATCTATACCAAGCGATTGCAGCCCCCAAACAACTTCAACGCCCAACTGACAACTGCTCTCTCCAAAGCAAAAAACAGCATCCATGGGACCTGATGGTGTCCCCGGCTGTGTGCTCCACGAACTCAATGAGGAATTAAACCCACAGCTAGGACAGCTGTTTAATCATACTCTTACCTCTGGATACGTACCCAGGAAGTGGCGCACTGCAACTGTGGTCCCACTTCACAAAGGCGGTGCCTCCACCGACCCTGGAAATTACCGGCCCATTAGCTTGACAAGCCTTATCTGCAAAGCCATGGAGAGGATCATAATGGACCTCATAAATAAAGACATAGGGAATTTGCAGACTTTGGATCCATCCCAGTTTGGCTTTGTCAAAGGCAGATCATGCCTTCTAAACTTGGTTGACTTTTTGAAACAGTCACCAAAGCCATTGATGAGGGAAAGGCAGTCCATACAGCCTACCTCGATCTGGCGAAGGCCTTGATACAATACCCCACTCGGGTATCATTGAAAAACTCATCAGCTTAAATGTTAACCCATACATCACAAGATGGGTTGCAAACTGGCTGAGTGACAGAACCCACAGGGTCAGAGTTGCTGGCGCCATGTCAGACTCAAAGCCTGTCACAAGTGGTGTACCACAGGGCTCAGTCCTGGGCCCACTCTTGTTTGGCATCTACTTTTCTGAAGTACAAGCAAACACAGGAGGGTTATGGCTGACAAAGTTTGCAGATGACTGCAAGCGGGCCATAGTAGAAAACACATCTGACACAGATATCCTTCAGAAGGGTCTCACAGAAGCGGATAACTGGTGCCAGAGCCATGGCCTAAAGTTAAATGCCAAAAATGCATAGTCATACCCTTCGGGAAAAACAGGGTTACCCCTAGCTACCAAATAGGTGGCAATCCACTGAGCACAGAAGAAGTTATCAGGGACCTGGGGACCCAGGTTGATAGTAGTCTGTCATTCGACACCCATGTAGCTAAAGTAGTTAGGAAGACCTTCTACATTGCCCACCTTATCATGAAGGGATTCTCATCTAGATCAAGGGAGGTCATAGTCTCCCTATACTCATCACTCATCAGACCAATGATTGAGTACAATGCCCCATTCGAATGTATCTGACCCGACACTTGCAGCAGCTGGAGAGGCCACAAAGTTCCTCACCAAAAGGATAAAGGGTCTCAAACATCTGTCCTATGCTGCCCGACTGAAAGAACTCCAGCTCTATTCAGTCGCCACCGCTTGCTCAGAGGTGACCTTTACCTAACATACAAGGCCATGTCAAACCCAGATTTGATGAATATGCTTCACCTCAAAAATCTAGATCCGTCAGAGCCACAAGGGCGGAGACTTAAACCTCGACACGGCTATTAATAGGACGTGCTGGAGGGATAGATTCATCACCCAAAGACTCCCTATGCTGTGGAATAAAATCCCGGTATATGTGAGGCAGAGCACCTCGCTGGCCTTGTTCAAGAGAAATCTTGACCAATGGATGGGAGATCGCAGATATACCCCAGGGATTACCTCAGTGTCACTGCTCAACAGAGGCACAGCAAAATAATGGGTATAGTTCCCCATACTAAAGGGGTGGCGTAAGCCACAAAACTATGGGCTAGGCTTGTAAATGCCCTCGGGCAGATAGCCTAGTATGAACCTATGAACCTATGAACCTATGCAGTGCTATTGGGTTCTTTAAATACGATCAGATTGGAATGTTTGTTTTTGCTAAGAAACAAAAATCTGAGCTGGAAGGTCACATGACATATTGAGAAACATCTGTATTATTTGTAAACCTTACAGTGCTTGCAGTGTAAAAAAATCTAAACACTTTAATTCCAAATGAGACTTAGCATGTACGAAACAGGTAAGAAAATGTAGTAATGAGCTGTAATAATGACATCAGATTCACCAAGTCTTCATTTTATTTCCCCATCTTGAAATGAAGATGAGTGTCAGCTCAGGTTCATTTCTACCTTTAAACCCTGTATCTTTTACCCAAACACATATTTCTTAGTATTTGTGAACATCAGTCCCACTAATCTTATTTAGGAATATAGCAGAATGTGTCTGCATTGTTATAGATCATTACATGGTTCATTTGACACTAACTCAACCAAGGTAAAGATTAAAGGTTAAGGATGATAAAACAACTTACTCCAATTAACATGCTGAAGGAATGTAGGCTGTAATAATTGTGACTTCAATCCATTGCTTTGCTTCTTTTCATGATCTACTTCTGTAATAGTTAAGAGTATTATAATAATGGTAATACAAAGTCCTACCTAGGCATAGCCCCAGTTACTACATGCACCACTGATCTGGTGTTCTTATTTTAATTATCAGATGGTAGTTCAACAGAAAGCACCATTTCTCCCCTCAAGAACTGTATTTTATTAGATATATACTTTTAGTCTATGCTTCAGTTTTATTGTGTGCTGTAACAAAATAATACATGCCATTACAATACATCATAGACTTCCAACTGCTAGGCCTTGAATCAACACATTTTGTTCTTCATTGTGACTAAGCAGAATGACTAGGTAGTCAAAGATTTACTCTTTATCTCTGCTGCTGCCTTCCATACTTTCATATAATCCCCCAATGCTATAAGGCTCAGGAAGTAGTCTGGTGGAGGAAAAAGGAGCAAGTAGACCTCGTGGGGTAGAGGGACAGCTGGGATGAATGAAGAAGGGAGGTGGGGGGACAGGAAACTGCAGGAGAAAAATGCAAGTGAATGGAGATGAAGACTTAACTGTTTGCTGAAGACTATGAAATCCTAGTAATTTGCCTAGTGGTGTGACAACACAAAATCCAACCAGATTCCAATCACTCTTTTCTAAGCCAAAATTGTATACCGTTAACCAAAGTGTTCAGTATATGTTTACAGCTAATCTACCTTAGTCATAACAGTCTTTCCAAAATAGTTACTTTGCTGTTAGCACTGAAGAGATTTCAACCCTTAACCCAAAACGTGTCTATAATTCCTTATATATTTCACATAATCATCATGTTAATTTATCTTTAGTGTGGACAGAAGTGCTGATCAAAGTGTTTACATCAGAAATCATCCACTGGTAGAAAACCCTGTTAATTGGACTATCAAATGTATTAAATTACTATTTTATTTGCAAAAGCAAAATACCCGGAATTAAAACAGAAAACCTGTACATGAGTAATTCAGCAATTTAAACAAATATTAGTGGGACTCAAAATGTTTCTGTATAAAACATTCCCTGGGATTTAAGAAACTCCATGTAGGTGTGAGTTTACATGTTTACATAGTGAACAGCAGTGCTAATTACATATTTATGCCACACACCACATTTAAAAGTAAACAAGCATGGTTTTGTGAAATCATGTAGAGGAACACAGATAGGAAACTTGGTTACCTCAGAGCAATATAGGTTAGCGGGATTGCTCAAAATGCCACAATGATTACCAGATCTTAACATACACTATTGTATATGGTCCAAACATAGTACAGGGCAGTGTATACAGTGCCATTCCTGGCATTCTGCTCAAATGCTGTGCAAATGATCTGTAAGGGTACATGGACTGCCATGAAAAATAAATAGTCAGGGGAAGTGTGTGTATTGAATACAGACACAGAGATTAATTGTAGGAATAAACATAGCAGATGAGGGCATATCAGTGGAAGACAGTTGTAGCAGGAATGTCAGTCACAAATCAATATGGTACAGTACTGACTGCACAGTCAAAATGTTGTACCATGTAACTGTCACAAGGTGACATAACAATGGAGAAGATGGCTTTGTGAGATAAGCATCCTTACATGAACAATGCAGAGGACATCTATCAGGAATGCTATATTCAATCAATCAGGGTAGGGTGCATATTGTGAAGCTGTACAAACTGTTTTTCCAATATGACTGTAATCTCAGCAGAGGTCTCCAACAAGTAGGACACAGTTACAGGCTCATGGACAACATTAAAACAAGCAAGCACAATCATGGACAATATCAGAATAATACCACCGGTAATTCCATGTCTCTGATGTAACATATGAAATTCTGAGTGACCAGAGATGATTCTGCACTAACTCACTTGTACAATTATTATGATATGTCAGCAATCTATGAGGGTAATCATTATAATAAATACAGGCTAGCTGACTGGTGTGCATGTCAGATATACATGGCACAATCAACACTATCATGAATGTAACCTATGCCACCAATGTTGTCAAACAACTATGTATGTACTGTGTGCATCACTGGAACAGGTATCACACATGCATCTGGTGTAACACCTTGATGGGTGTTCAACACCATCACACAGTAATGTTTAAGCAACAGAAACATATGGCCAATAAGATGTGCAGCAAAGGTGGAACTCTTCAGTTACACACTACTGGAAGATGTGTAGGGAGGCACATGAAGAAGGGTGCAGTATACTCAGTTATTAGTGTAATGAAGGCTGTGAACTATGGAAGTATTATGGCCTTTGAGGTGAATGTCCTTGACATACTCAGTAGATGTGTTACACAAGGGAGTAGTCAGCACTGTGGCCACATGCTGGTAGACATTCCACATACCATCTAGCCAAGGACACAGTTCACACACCACTTGATCTGCTTATATGGTATGATGTCTACATTATCCTTGGGTTGTGCATTTGTTTTCATGATGTAATAAATCCCCCATTTTTTTGTTTCATCTCATGTGTTGTCATGGCTGTGGCAGCAACCTTTGGTATGTGTTGATACTGTTTGCATTACACTAATCTCACAGTTGTAGTCAATGATTGCCTACAATCTGTAGTCCTTCAGACAGCTGTTTGGATACAGGATGTGTATGTCATTTGTGATGCCTGTGACTTAAATAATGGACAGAAAAGGGCCTAACAGACATCCCTGATGTATGGACCTGATCACCGGACCTGAGATATAGGTCACTTCACACATTTCAACATATTTAGATGCTATGTATGTGATTCACTGGTCTACCCACTTAGTGATATAGCTGTTTATGGCCACATTTGGCAGTGTTGATTGAATACCTCAGTGTGGATTTGTGTCAAATGTCTTGGCCTGGTCAAGTTCAACAGAATGATAGTGCTGTCATTATGCCTCTTGAGGACATTTATCAGATGTAATACACATGATGCAGCATTAGCAACTCACTCAGGTCTGTTGCACACAGCAGGATATTACTAGTGTCCATTTAGAAAAGGACCATAATGACATGTTGATCTACCTAACAGTTGAGAAGAGTCAGGATTTGTTGATACATGTATGCATCAGGTGCTGTCCTCCCCAACTCAGATGGATGCATGTTGATGTACACCATTCTACGGGAACATGGTCCTTGTTGATGGTGTGCTGAAGTGTTTATTCAATGTGTCAGGAAGGTGCATGTGCCAAGTCACACCATAGACAATCTGTGATGTTGTCACAGGCCATTGCTTCTGTGTGATAGGCCTGGAGGAAGGTAAGTCAGTGCATACTGCTCATCTTGATCTGGCCTAGGGTTTTGACACAATCCTCTACTCAGGTATCATTGAGAAACTCTCCCAGCTGGGGATAAACCCTTACATCACTATACGGGTAAACAATTGGCTCACTGATAGAACACATCCTGTGAAAGTAGGTGAATCAACCTATACCAGTAGAGCTGTCACCACAAACAATCCTCTACTCAGGTATAATTGAGAAACTCTCCCAGCTGGGGATAAACCCTTACATCACTATATGGGTAAACAATTGGCTCACTGACAGAACACATCCTGTGAAAGTAGGTGAATCAACCTGTACCAGTAGAGCTTTCATCACAGGCGTACCACAGGGATCTGTGACCCATAACTGTTTGGAATCTATTTCATGACAGTTCAGGCTAAAGTATATGGCTGTTGGCTTACCAAGTTTGCTGATTCTTGCATATTGGGTACAGTCATTCAGTACACGAATGATGACAGCATACTACAGGAGGGGCTAATACAGACAAATGATTGGTGACAAAGCCACATAGTCTACAAATTAATGTAAAAATGTCTCTTTATTTTGGCTTTTTGCAAAGTGAAACTCCCTGCTAATTACAGCATTAACAACACTCCCCCATGCTGAAACTCAGTGGTGTAATACCTGGGAACACACAAAGATAACAATCTGACCTTTGGCCACCAAGTGTCCACAGTGGTATGGAAATGCTACATTATGCACATCATAAGTCACCCCATTGTATTCAGATCTGAGGATTATATAACAGCACTGTACTCAAACTTCATCAGAACACTAATAGAGTATAATGCTCCCTTTAGCATGTACCTCACCAGACACCTGCAGCAGCTGAAGAGACGACAGGGGTTTCTCACCAAGAAAACATATGGCCTGCAAACCATGCCATGACATTTCTGGATAGACTGAAAGTATGTCACTGTAAACTGCATCATATAGGATGAGGTGACTTTGGCCTATCCTCCAGGCCAGTTTCTGACCCTGCCCTGGTATCAATAGTGCACATCCACAAATCAGATATTCCTGATTACATCAGCAGTGTCTGCTGAGGAGAACATGTTAATAGTAGTGCCCTGCATGCTGCTGTAAAGGGCTCCCTCTAATGTCACACACACACATAAACACACACGTACACACACACAAACACACACACACACACAAAACACCTGACTGCAGTGAGAACAGAACCCCTACCTAAGTACACCAACTACAGAACTATATATTTAAGGCAAGAGCCACAGTTCAAGTCTTACTTGGATAGTCTCAAACAACACTTTATAGGTGGTGACAGCAGTGTCTGTTGGGGAGAATATGGTAATAGCAAATTGATGCATTTCTTTTTGATTCCAGATGATACTGGGTTGGAATCCAGGTGTATCTAATAGTTTTAAATAAACAGTGATAATGCAATGACATTATTCTTTATAGTACTTTTGGCATGTGTTACTGTGTGTTGACCTAGCACAGCTGGATTAAGCGGCATTCACAGAGATAACCCTAGAATTGTAGAACCACTCACCATCTCTTAGCAATGGTGCACAATACCAAACTCCACGTAAACAGAGAGGCAAAAAAGTGACAGGATCCATTGTTTTTTTTCTGGTACTTATGTGGTGTGTTGTGTGTAATTCTACTTTTTGATGAGATTATGGGTGTTAAAATGGGGTAGATAGGAATGTAGTGAAATGGGGAGCAAGCAGGGGGATGAACAAAGGGAAAGAAATACCAGAATGTGCAGGAGGGAGGTAGGAAAGAACCATAGCTATCCATTTCTGTAACAATTTTAAACTGAAAATATGTACAGAATATAAGCAGAATATGGGCTGTCACCTCCATAAAGTGGGGTGATAACAACACAATCACATTGTATAATCAACTGGACCTAATTAAGTGTGTCAAAAAACACATGTGTGAAATGGAAAGTTATGTATGGGATGATATTTTTTGGTGGTACAGGTGCCCATTTTTTTTTCTTTTTTTAATTCAGTAAGAGAGGAATGCCAGGTAAGGGATGCTGGCATTTCTGGGTCAGATAAGTTGGGTAGTTGAGGAAGCAAATGTAAACAAACAAGACACAGGGATGTTGAGGAACACAAAAGGTTGGGGGACACCATGTTTGGGGTGAGAGGGAGCAACCCAGGCTCATGCACATCCAGCATGGAAACAGTGAGAATCTAGTCCTCACCCACTGGACTGTTATCACTGTCCCCTTACTCTGCTGGGTGCTGGACTGCTTGACATCTTCTCCTCCTATGCACGATGAGGGAGAGCAGTCACTCCATCTGGCATAGGTGTACACCAATGGTGTAATGCACAACCCTATAAACCAACCCTGGCATCTCCTAGCGGGTGATGAAATCCACACCTCCACCACTACTTCCAGAGGGTACCAAAGCACCAGCTGCTGGGGCAGTGCTACTTGAAGGCACAAGTAGTGCAGGGGCAGCACAGGCAGTGTTACCAGATTGGGTCCCAGATGTGCTGGGCATTGGTGCTGAAGCCAATGGAGTGGGGGCAGGCTGACCCACTGGAGCTGGTCTACTTCACTGTGCTGTGAAGCATTTAGTGGTTTATTACAGATAGGTGACATGGAGACATTTTGATGACATATATTAGAAAATTAAAAAGAAATAAGGGTTTGGGTGAGAGAAAAAAAAGAGATAAAATTAGTACCATCATATGTAACATACAATGCACTCATCATAACAATTATACAATTATTTTATCTGAACTATTATATTTAAGTATACGTCCTAACAACTACAAACTATAGTTACAAATTGCTTAAAGTAATCCTTGCAATGTGCATATACTGCACATATGCTTGTTCCAAGTATACTGATTAGAATTAACAGCAGGGCATTTATGCCACTTGTATAAACTTTAATTTATGTAATATTGTGAAGGAAATGCAGTATTGTAGAATTGCTGTTCATGGTAGTTGAACCCAAAACCCTTGACTACAGTCTTACACTTGCCTCCTAAAGTTGGTCTGTGCTACAGACGTATGCATGCATACTTGCTTTTACACTTAAGATATGCATGATCACTTTGCTACTACTGCATACTTCTATTGTGCTGCATACATACCATTTGCTTCCCTCAGTCTCTCCAGACATTCAACATGAGCCTGACAATTCAACTCTATGTCAGCATTAGCTGTGAAAAGCAAAGAAAAGAACAGAAGAGCATTATGCATACCATTCTTGCCTATATTTAGCTTTAGATGCATTAAAAATTCTCTTTATGATCATACTTACACAACTATGGGACATCACTAATTTGAAAGTCAGTCAACCACTGGTTGAGGGTATCCCTCTTGCACCTTTGTAAATCATTGAAGTGGTGCCTACACTGTTCTCCTGTGTGTGGGATGCCAGTGGCACTGGATACAGGCTAAGCCAAACTACTCCAAGCCTCAGACTTGTACTGGGAGCCAGAATAGTCCCTCTGTAGAAGCCTTTGGTTATGGCACTTTACTATGAGTCCAATAAATATCTTAGAATCATCAACACCCCACCTCTGTGCACTTAACTGGGCACCTTTCCCTCTAACACCAGATATGTTGGATACCAAGAGTAGAGCAATGACAACTAATGATTCCCCCCAATTCTTGTTATTGTGTTTACTGGTAGCAAGCAAACCTGAGAGATTATGTCAACTGCATTTGAGAGATGTTAAGTAGAGTACAACAGTGCCAAGCAGGGAAGAAACCAGTTTTTGAAATTGGAAGTTTAATCTGACACTTGACAGTAGTCTGTGGGGTGTTTGCTGATGTAGGTTGGAAATATTTTTTTTTTAATTAAAAGATAAGTGTTAGGTAAGTTAAATTTGCAGACATGCACTGGGAGCATAAATTTCATGGTCTGACACATTTTTGTTTTGGCTTTATACACTGATAAAATTGATTTTTAAAGTGTAGGTTTCAAACTTATGCATAAGGGACAAAGCATTTTCTTCCACGGCTGTGATTTTCCATCTTTGCCACAGAAGTGCTGCTCAGATATAGTCATGAATCATTCATAAATGCAGCTGACAGTTTGAGGTATTAACCCAGTATGTGTGTGACCTGACAAGGTCCTTGTATATTGATTCAGTTGTGTATGTGTCTCATTTAAGTGTCAAGGCCATTGCAGTACAGATAGCAGCATTATACTTACAGAAGTATATTAGACAGCATACCATCAGTCATACATCTGAAAAGACATTAAATTCTATTACATAGAATTCATATAAGCTCTACTATCTAAAGTGTTATAAGTGATATTGAATATAAAGGGAAATGGAACAACAGTGAAAATGTCTGGAATGTCCTGTATTAGGACCATGTGTATGGTAGCCCTAGACTTACACTTATTGCCACAAGAATGTTGAAATAACACTAGTATATTTTCTGTTCATTGCTATAAACTTAACTTTCAAAACTTTAATAATATGTTGTACTTCCTAATATTAGAACCAAGGACCATCTTTATTACAGCCCTACACTTACACCTGCAGCCACAGGAGTCGTTACATGACAGTTCCATAATTTCCTAGTCATTCTTAAGTAATATACATTAACCACCACACAACGCTGCTTAGCATGTTTGCACTGTGCCTACCAGAATTAATTGAATGTATCTGTTTTCAATTATCGACTGTTTACATCTTGTCTGCAGATGCTTGATGGCTGCAGGTGATTGGGAACCTTGCTAAGCACTGTTTCCTTTGTTTACGCTAAGTGGCACACCATGCAAACACTGCAAATTAAAAAAAAAGGGAAAAGTAGTTGAAATGAAGAAAAGCAATCTATGAAGTAAACACTACAACATGTTTGTTGGTACACATGAATTCTTTTACACAGGTCTGGGTTTGAACTCAAACTCCAATGAACCTTCAGAACACAGTAAGGTTGTCTTATCCCTCTTTGCCACATCAACACCTTTGCAGCAGGGAACTGAAATCATTCGCTTACAACCAAAAGCAACACTATCCAGAGTATTAACAAACCATATGACAGTTACTTGTGCATGTATTAATTTCAGATGTAGTGCACTGAGTGATCACACAACCATTTATGACTATTGATTGCAAAAATGCAGCTCTATTGTATCTCTGTGTTTGTTCTGCATTCTTGTCTTATCTGAGCAGTAATCTGAGACATGCAGTCTGGAAGGCATGCTAAATCATTGTCCTTAAAATGTGTGAGGATATTAGATAATAATATACAGCTTTCAACAAATTAAGAGGAGTTTGGATGTTAATGAACAGCAACTCTGAATTGTGTGGTGCTTACTTACATTTCAAACCTTGATAAAATTACTTCTACACTTTGTAAGTCTAACCTGACTGACACACCCACTAGTGGTAGGGCAATCTGCATTGCTGTTGTGCGTTCCTTCTCCCTACAAGTAATTATTTATAGGTGCAATCCATTACCAACAAACACTAAAGGAGTGCCTGCATTATATTTACATTTGCCACACAGAGCCAAGTATTTGGAATTCAGCAATTCTAATGAGTTCACACCTCATTTGCATCTTCACCAGGCTCACAGAGCCGAGTATTTGGGATTCAGCAATTCTAATGAGTTCACACCTCATTTGCATATTCATTGTGCTCACAGCCCTTAATCTACACCATTAAAAGGCAATTTTGCAGCTGCTACTTTGGGATATATCTGCACAGAAGACTAATGACCTGCAGAAGGTATTCTTGCATTTCAGCTATATACTGCATATGCTGAAATGACATTAATAAACATCAGTTAACTTATATACATCTGCATTAGCAAATGCTACTTTTATCTGTATGCATTGCTTGGAAGTGTACTGTAGGCAATGGCATGTTTGTCAGAGCATTTCACTTTCTCAGATGCACAGACTTATTAACTGTCATCAGAAATCTTCATGCTACAACTGCTTTTCTGTGTACATTCTTCTGTTATTTCTGTGAAATGGTAAATGTCCTGTATTGTCAATGGCACAGGGGTATTAACCTTCTAGGATGGACCATACACACCTCTAGGGGAGTGCTGGCCACAGATAGACATGATTGACATTAGCCTGAAAATGGATTGTTCTGTGTTAAATCTGTAGACATGTTTCATGGACAGTTTATTTGTCAGTGCTTTAAGCATTTCACTGATGGTTTGTTAGCAAATACGTCATTTGCCTATTCTTTTGGAGGTGGGGTAGCAAAGTCGAATTTCTGTTTTGGCACAAACAAGGAAATGTAGCTATTGTTACTGGTTTTGCATCCAGGCTTGCATTTTGTGTGAATGTAATATGTTACAACCATACAATTCCTGTTTTTTTATATCTTGACTGATTTATGTTTCTCCAGTGGGTAATAGTGAAATGCTACTTTTTATGTTTTATCTGGAAACAGGACTTTTTTAGTTATGTGATACTTATGTGTATTATCCTTCTGTTGTGTTTTACGTCACCTAGGACTATGGAAAACAGGCGTCTCAATCCAAAAAATCCCTGTTCGGTGACCATGAGAATCAGGTAATTGTGGAAGCTTTTAAGTGACATGCTGCCTTTCTGCTTGAGAGGGGACATGGAGATATGTCAGGCAGAATGCAAATTTGGCAGCAGATAGTTGCTGATTTGAATGCAGTAGGTGGCCACAGCAGGGCATATGATCAGGTGTACCATAGGGCCATTGATATGATCTCATCTGCATGGAGAAGAGCAGCTGCCGTGGCCCGTGATTGGATAGGTACTGGAGGAGGACTGTTATAGTGCCACCACTAACAGCAAATGAAGAGTTGCTGTCCACTGTCAGGGATCCATACAGCTTAAAGGAAAGTGCAGAACAGCATGTCCTTGACATTGGTGCTACTGTTTCTGGGACAAGTATGTCCTCGGAGGAGCTTCCCGGTAGGCTTATGTATCTCAATTGTTAAATACTCTTGTATAGTAAAATACTGACAGAAATACGTTAGTTTTGTTTAACAATAATTTTTTTGTGGGAAGGATTGCTACAGTTAATACATTCTGATTGATTACACATGGGCTTAGGTTGGACTTGTCATTTGAGTTCTTGTTGAAAGTATAGTTAATGGACATATAAAGTGAAAAAAGCTTTAACCCCCTGTGTTACTGTATTTTGTCATGGTGTTGTCCTTAACTTTTACTTAACTACTTCCAGGACCATCGTCAATGGGAAACATAGCATCAACTTGCAAATGGTAAGCCCAATATCTTCTCTGTCAGTGGTGATGAGCAGTTCAAAGAAATATATAATTTTATCCATATGTGTGATTTGGGTGGCAGGACATGTGTGTATTCCTGTACTGTCTGTAGTAGTGGCACCACTTTTAGTTTGTTAGCATACATTTTAGTACAGTAGTGTAGCTATTATTTTTTTCCTGTGTTTTTTTGCTTATTATCACAGGTGATCCTGACAGTGGAAGAGTGGGACTCTTACCACCTGATGTCAGACTATCAGCAAACTCTGATAATGATGGTGGCCAAACAGAGGCACAGTCAGGGGGTGCAGAGGTTGAATCTGACACAGAGGTTGACATTCAGCCATACCCTTTAATTACATCGGACACAGACAGTCAGTCTACACCAATACATTCTAGTGAGTTCTCAGATATTGGATAGATGGAGGGTGAGACACTTGATCAGGGAAGTGTGGTTACTGCGGCTTCAGTGTCTGTGGACTCTGGCTGTAGCCAAAGTGTGGTTGAGGTGCCACACAAGAGGGTTGTTAGGGGTGCTCGGAGGAACCCTGCTGTCCATCCTCCACCTGATACAGGTATGTCTTCCATACCACTTGACATATATTTATGGCCATCATAGAGGAACAGGCATGTTCCCATAGGTCATCCAGAGAAATGTTTAGGGTTGTAGATGTGGCACAGGCTGACATGCGTGACTGCCTTCACCATGTTGCCAATTCAATGGATTGGATGAATGACATGTTGGAATGGGCAGTGTCCATTTTGGAACATATGCTGGGAGGGGGACGGCATCCTCATGGGCATAGGTCAGCCACAACTTCTGCTGTTAGCTGATGTGGCCATGTCTGATCACGCTTCATCAGTGGTTGAGGTGTCCACACCCAGACATGGCAGGACATGGGGTCATGGTCCTGGGCATCCTCATGAGGGGAGCTCATCCAGCAGACATCAGTTATATTCAGGTAACAGCAGTGCATCTGCCCATGGGCATGGACATCCCAGTACAACTCCTGGCAGAGCCATTTCTTGTGGTATCGCAATGATGAACTGCCACCTCTACCATGCACGGCTCACACCTATCTGACATATCAAGATGTAGAGCTAGCACAGAGCTTGGCTGCATTCATGCAGACACTCACACAACAGTTTCAACTGCAGGACCCATACAGAAACACATAATAGTTACATGGTTCAGCAGTGAAGCTTAAAGTTAATTTTTTCTCACTGGCCATTTGTCACTTTATCGAAATGTCTGACTGCTTCTCTTTCTTACTCACACACTCACTGACCTTTTGTGTCAGCCTAGACCTCCTGCCCTCCCCCCCAATACCCTATGCAAGTGATAATAACTGTGCCATATCCTTATTTTCTATATTTTGGATTCAGGGATAGATAACATTTGTGTCCGATGCAGGGTGCACAGCTGACTGAGTGCTTAGTATATCTGCATTTGTGTTGTTGTTTTGCTAATTGTTCCTTTGACATATTTTGTTCTTAGAAAGTTAGACAGTTGATAGCATCAAACATTTTTTGCATTAGTATTGTTAAGGATCATGTGAGGGTTGTGAAGTCTGAAGCTGAAATGTGTCTCATTACTTTCTACCTTTTTTCTTTATGATTTTCCAGTACAAATGTATGGTGCTAAACTGAGGACATTTGGTGACCATCAGTACTTTTGAGAGGTATTACTGTGTGAATCTTTGATGCCTAAGGCCTACATCTTTTTAGAGGACACATATAGTATCATAATTCTCTGCTGTCACATGTTAAAGTAATTTATGTACAAATCACCCACCTTTTACTTGCTTACATTACCAAGTAACAACATGCAAGGATATGCCATTCATTCATATTATTACACAATACACTCTAGAGTCAGCACTTACCTTGTAAATCCAGCAGTTGTAACAGTTTTAGTTCAGGGCTGAGTCTGTCTGATGTTAGGAGTACACAGCCATTACATGGGTAGGTAGAGGTTGTGAGTGTTGCCTAGCATCAGTGCTACTATAGGCATGTGCATAGGATGAAAGTGTTAGTCCCTTAGGTGGTGAGTGAGTGTGCAATGCTTTGCCTCTTAGCTAAAAGGGAGGGTTTATTTAGGATGCCTGTGCCTGCTTACATCCACAGCAGCTGCTAATTCCTCCTCTGATTTCTCACCTACATGTGGCCATGGTGACCTTGCCATTGGTGGTGGGATGTGTGCCCCTTCCCCCTGTTGATCCTGCTGAAGCTGCTTTCTCAGGATAATGTTGTGTAGCATAACACATACAGTGAATATTTCAATACATCTACATGTATTGTACTGCAGAGCTTCCCTAGATGTAGCTAGGCATTGGAACCGTGACTTCAGCAACCCAAACACATGCTCTAATGATATCTCTGGTTTGAACATATGCCTCATTATGGTGTTCTTCAGTGGGTGTAATGCATTTCTGATGAGTGTCATCATCCACGGTTCCAGTGCATAACCTGCATCCCCCAGTAAATGACCCTGTGGTATATCCCCGCAGTGAACATCTGATATAGTTGGGAGATATGCCAGATATGTGAGTCATTGTAACTGCATAGGTTGCCAGCACACACATTCAAGATGATTCCCTTGGCACTACACATGACTTGGTAGTTAATAGAGTAGAAGCCTTTTCAATTTATGTAGAGCCTTCCCTGTTCCCTGGGTGGTGCTTTAATTTCTATATGTGTACAATCTATGGCACCAGTACTTCAAGGTAGTGTGCTACAGGGTAGAACTCCTGCATGTTTGTCACCCTGTCCTCAGGAGTATGGGGAAAATATATGTGATCATTGGCATGTTGGAGCATAGCATTCAGGAGTTGATGGAGGATCTCGGTGCCTGTGACCCCCCAGCATGTCCCCTGCTGGTTTCTGAAAGGTTCTTGTAGCTAAAATTCTAAGTGCTACACATACCTTTGTCTCCACTGGTATGGGTTCCCCTCAGTTTGCACTGGGTCTGAGTTGAAGACGACAGAGGTTGCAGAGTTCCTGTAGTGTGTCTCTATCTTCCCTGTAGCACTCTACAATTTCCACATCATGCAGATTGTGATAAGTTACCAGGGCCTGAAAACTCTTCTCCTTCTTGGCCATGATCTATTAGCAGCAGCAGCAGCATAGACTTCAACCTGTTGCAAATACACATGAATTAAAGCTGCAGCAGCCCCTAACATTGTTTCTGTGTAGACTCCTTTCAGTGGCTGTATTCCAACAGGTTTTGGTATTTGCAGGGAAAACCAGCACTGAGTCTACACGTTTGCTTTTTAGCTTGTTGAATAGCTCCTCTTGGATTGGTTGATTAGCAAAGAATTCAGCTGCTCATGTTGTAATTAGCATGCCACAGTGTTTACCTTGTTTGCGCAGCTCTACACACCTTGTAGAACCACTTACTGAATCCAAAACAATGCGCCACTATGTAGGGTTTATTGAATCTGGCAGATAGTCTTTTTGATATGCACTTTCTAAGAAACACTAGCTGCCTATATTTCAGAAAGAACTTAAATGAAAGCATAGCTTTTAATAGGGTATCCAGTCTCTCATTAATTCATCATAAATATATAACTGCATAGTATGTTTTGATGAAAGTAAGTAAGGTACTGTATTCCCTTTGTAAACTATTGAAAGTGAATGACAAACTACAAATAGAAAGAAATTAGATTAAAAGACAATTCTAGTGCAGCACAGGCTAAAGATAGTTTAAAGACATCTACATAAGTTAGAGCTCAACAATGCATTACCTCACCTACAGTTACTGTGTGAGGTGGGTCACTGTGAAATGTTAAGTAAACCCACTACAAGCTTTGTCTCTAACTTACTCTTTCAAAAGATAGTGATACTAAACGGTGTTTAAAGACTATGACATGTATTGCTTGGGTTAACAACAATATCTCAGTCATCTGCAATTTTCTTTTAGAGCTTAGATCCACATAAACATAGTCCATGGAGGAAACAAACAATCTTAAACAGTAGCTGCAAGAGTGGGTTGAAAACCCACATCAAATCTGTGCATGCCATGAAGAAAGGTACAAGGGCCTTTGAAGTAAACCTTGGGACAATATACAGAGGGATCTCTTCAGAGGGAAACTCAGAATTAAAAAAAAAGTCCTGAAGCCTATTTATACTATGTTTTATGACTGTCATATAGGTTTATACATCCAGAAGTGTCAAAAACAGCAGCACAATGTACCCCTCACTGCACCCAGATTTCTGGATATTGAGAGGCAGATGCAGTATCCATGTTCTGATTTGGATACCTAACACAGAATCGCAAGTAAATGTTATCACTCACAGCATTTTGCTATTGAATGTTTAAAGGCCTGCCTGGTACAGACGAAAGGTATACAGCATGCTGTATTTAATACACATGGTCCTCCTGAACATGCATATGATTCTGCCTGATTTACACCCTGATTAGTCTTGTTTCATTATGTCATATACTGTGAACCATTACTGAGTTATTGATTCTTTTTACTGTTGGGCAAATTGTATTATTAAAATACATTTTGTATACATGGTGTATTACTGATTTGGGCAGTTCTGAAGGTCACATATTCTTAAACCTGTTAGTATTAAACCAGACTCTGACAATGACTACAAGCTTCAGATAGAAATAGGTCCTGAAGTGTTACCATGATCTGCTCTTAAAAAGGTTGCTACTCTAAATTTTAGATACAGCCATTGAGATTGTCAGAAGCAAATTAATTTGTTTCATTTCTAAAGTTGTATATATGCTCTCCTGTTATTACACTATGAAACTGTCACTAAGATGGTTAATACACAACTGTAGGCCCCACAAGTGAAAAAATATAAAATAAATGACAATAACGCAGTTCAAAAATACTTTATTTGACTGATATAAAAACTCTAGGTGCATTAATATCTCATTTTGTGTTGCAGTTTTCTTTGTTTTGTAACCTATCTCAGACCCATTTATTTAATTTGTTCATTTATTTTTCATTTCATTATATTAACAATCACAGTCACCAGAAATATTTGCAGTGACCTCACTTATTTGACCAAACCTGACATTTATTAGAAAGATATTGTAATGGTTGTTGTAGGTACTAAATGGAACCCAGCTAGTACACCTGTGAGGTGAACACATTTCTCATACTATAAGAAAACGTTTAATGTTGACATAAATCCAGATGAATACTGTCTTTGTAAACAAAAAGTGACTTTCTTTCTTCATCAGCTCATTTGATATGCAACATATGAGAATAATACCATCTGAAAGTGCAGTGCACAAAACTGGTAAATACATTCTTATGGCAGAAGGTGAAGCCATCTGAGATGATTTTAAGACTGAGACCAAGGGAAAAAAAAGAATCCCCAAAAATATGTAAAATAACTGGATGATATATTATATACTTGCTTCCTTTACTCAAAATGAGGGCTAAAGATCATTCTTAACAGTACAGTTCAACGTGTTACTGTTATACCAATGAAATTGAATAATGCCTGAAATGAGTAAGAAACTGTGAACTAAATGAAAATCAAGCGAGGTTCCTGAGAGACAGCAAGCCTTACCACATTTGAATTTCTAGCATGTGATGACCTGATATGACATATAGGGTGGGACTGAAAAACTGATTCAGATATTCAAAATGCTTTAAAAAAAATAAATGTGCTTCAAGTCACAGTTTACATGGCTGAGGTCCTATTGACCTGTTGCTAGCAACATCATTTTGTATCACATGATAGGAACGTTTAGGGAAACTTCAGTAGAAATATATATTTTTTTCTTAATTTTACCTATGCACTCCATGAGGAAATTGACAGATATTTTTACATGTACGATGTCCTGAGTAGAGGGATTTGGAGAGCTTTATAATGAGGGGAAATGTCAGAAGACCCCAGTACTTACCTGACCTTCTCTGGGTAAGCTAATTAAACATCTTACATGCAGAAAGTGCTTATATTTGGCTGATTAGCAGTTTACTGAAGGGCTATGGCAGCAGAACAGCAGAACATTTGCTTGATTTCTAACATATGGGAGATAAACAGCTACAGGCAAATGTGTCATCTGTTATATTATAGAAGTAAGGGAAATCTAGCAGTGTAAGCAGTCAGAGCAAATATGTATACTCTGTGGGTTTTTATGTGCTATTCTGCTAACCACCTTCAGTTGTGCAAAAAGCACACATAACAGCAAAACAACCTTTTGGAACTGATTGATTTTGACTTGCATATACTTCTGTTATAACAGAGATGTGTTCTCTGAATCCGGAGTCTCTAAAAGCAAAATAAAAGAAGCTGCATAACATAATGGCAATAGATAGTGATAAAGCTAAGACTTTGGGTCAGCAAATGCTGAGTACAGGATACACAACATAAGAGAGAAGTAATACACAAAATATAAAATGTGGCAATGAAAGTCATGTCTGAGCCTGGGATGAAAAATTAAAAAATGCTGAATTTTCTACATTGTACTTTCTTACAATATAAATGAAGTCTGGGTACATATGTTACATTATTTTACATACATACATACATACATATTTACATACAAATCTTTCAAGCACAGTTATTAATGCCTTTCTAGCCTGCCAATATGCCAAAACAGCAGTTCACATAATAAGTTCCCAGGCTGTTCTTAAAAATATTTAAAATAGCGCTTGCTTTAATGTAATATGGTAGTCTATTTCATTCATCAGCTGCTTTCTCAGAGAACCAATTAGTACACTTCTTATTCCTATACAATCTCCTACATAGGCCGTCTGATGATTCTCTAGTACTTTTAGTTAACTCCAAACATTCACAGATAGTTGTCTCTAAAAGTACTACATATCTGAATAAGATATCCCCTTATATATCTATAGCAGACACTGTACAAGTTCAGATACATTAGTCTTTCATAATAACTTAAATTTTCACATCCATGGATGTTCTTCGTATACTTCTGCTGTACTCTTTCTGGTTTTACTCATGCTTGTTTTCTTATAAGGTTTCCACATTGTTATTCCATGATATACCTCTCAATCTGAACAAAGTCATATTAATGGGGGAACAGATGCCCAAAAATCAGTGGCGGCTCGTGATATGGGACTGCAGGACTGCAGCCTCCCCAGTGGATTTACTCATTAGAAGCTGGATATTCCGCAAACATATTGCAGGTGCAGTCTGCTTATTTTTTGGAGTGTGTGTGTGTGTGTGTGTGTGTGTGTGTGTGTGTGTGTGTGTGTGTGTGTGTGTGTGTGTGTGTGTGTGTGTGTGTGTGTGTGTGTGTGTGTGCGTGTGTGTGCGCGTGTGTGCGTGTGTGTGCGTGTGTGTGTGTGTGTGTGTATGTGTGCGCGCACAGCAGCACAGTGATAAAATACCTTAAGAAGTCATGCTACTTTTTGTTAACAAAAAGCTTAGAGACTAGCTTCTTCTGACCCTTTATGCAATCTAGACATAAACATTAGCCTGTTGCAGCCCTGTCAGTAAAACAGATAAGTTATGTGCTACAGAGTAGGTGTTTATTTTTGCCTTTACATCTTATGCACCACAAAGCAGGTAAATTGTAGTCTGGTGCCCTACATTACGAGATATTCTTCTGGTTTACAACTATGACTCTAAGAAGATATGCTGCATTTGCTATGTGATATGCAGTTTTAGATTATTCATTTATTTTACAGACAGATGGCAGTAAAGTAACCCCTTGACTACTACATTTGCTTTTTTATTCCAAAAATGCAATTCTGAAAAAGTAATCCTTTTTTTGCAATTTCAGTTTTTTTTTGTTTAATCAAAATAAGAAGAGTTAGCTATTAAGTTTATATATGCAGCATATGCTAGAAATGAATGTTGTGATAATTACATAGTGGAAGGAGAAATATAAGTTTATACATGCACATAGGTAACCCATTTCTCTATAGATGAATATTGACTGTGCTGTGAACAGTTAACCATCATGTTCTCCATTTCTACATTATACTTGACTAGTTTCAAGCCTAGCAATAAACACTGCCTAGTAAAGAGACGGACTCAGATGGTATATTTGAAGAGGTCTCTTGGACAGAGAAACTGGTAAATGCTTATGATGTATCGCAATACAGTTCATGAATATTTCTGTTTCTTAATTTTTCTAAAAGTTTAGGGTTTTTAATACCATGACAGGAATGTACCCAATTCCTGACTCTGGGTGTAATTCATGAATGTAGTATTTCTTCAGTCTTCGATAATTGCCAATAGTGCTCTTCTTGGACCTGTAATGTAGTGCATGTGTAGTTACCTATATTGCAAGCATATTTAAGCGTATTTGAATGTTCCTTTTATTAGCCTATTGCTCCTACTATTATTGGAACAATCGGGGTGTATTTTCCACATTGATTTAGCTTCTATAAGCATAGCCCTGTACTATGTAACTTTATGTACAAAGGAAACCAAAGTCACTAGGCACAGCTGTTTCATTACTTAATGCTACTTTGTACTTTTATCTTCAAATACAAGACTTGTTTTTCTTGCTTCTTGACTGTTAGAAGAATCTTGTTATATTATTGTTCCTTTCAGTATACAAGACCCTCAGCCATACATTTATCACAACCAGCATCAAGATATGCTAATGCTTCTAGTTCTGTATACAAAAACTACATTTGTCTGTATCACCCACTTTTTCCATAGATTTTGTTCACAGCAGTGGCACCACATTAATAAAGCTGATGTCAATTCAGGTGTAGAACAGGTAATGGGAAAGGGAAATATAGTAAATTTTTTGTACAAGCTCAAAACCACATTTATCAAAGAATGTAATGAAATCATCCAGCATCTCATTGTTATAACTTAAATCAAATGGAAATTTATATAAACGTAAACCCTGAGGCACAATGTTCAAATTGCAACATTTATGCTCTTTTAAATTTCATTAACTTTTTCTAAAATAATTAAATTAAATTCCTTAAGGAAAGGTAATTATTATGTCCAACATTGTTCGTGTTAACAACTGAATGACCATCAGTTTGAAAACAAAATGTCCTTTCTATAACATTTTTAAAATCAAAAGTATTGGAAGAACCATTTGTAACTTCAGAGGTACCAGCAATATTATTATTCAATTCAGGACAAACAGTAGACTGCTCTACCAAATGTGGCCGTACATCTCTAGGTAAGGGAGGAACAGTACCTGCAACTTTGGCAAAAGTCTGTGCCCATCTGTTACTATTATAACCATTGGGTGTCAATCACAAACCTTGTTGAGAATTAACAACTTTTGGAACAAAAACACTGTTATTCTGAAATAGAAATCTACATTATGTTGAAAAAATGCCCTGCGAATCAGCCACAAATCACACCAGGAGACAAACTGGGGACATGTCCTAATGCTAAAACCGGAGAGGAAGTCGAAACACCTGCCCTCTTTTTATACCCTCGGTCTTCTGGTTGGGAAAGGGCTTCAAGAAACCTAGGGAGGTCCACTTTATTTATTTATTTATTTATTTTACATTTGTTAACCGGGCTAGTCTAGCTGGATATATGTCCATTTTCAGTAGAGGCCCGGGAAGAAAAGCTCCAAGCATGAACAGTGACAAAGTTAACAATGCATAGTAACATAAAGAATTTTCAAAGTTACAATGTCTTCTTTCAGTTGGGGTACTTCAGAATTATTAGCACATGAAGTAGGCAAAGCAATGTTATCCAGTGAATTCGCACACCAAAAACAAAGCCAAGCAAGTATAGATGATGCTACATTATAAAAGTAACTAAGAAACAGGTAAAATAATGTCACAGAGGATCCAAAATGGTTTAAAAAACATAAGAGTCATTAAAATTAAGCACTTTCGTCCCACTGAGGAGACTTCTTCAGAATAACCAGAAGTTAAAAAAATATTTTATCTTATACTTTTCCCTGGGAGAATCCATTGGTTAATTAAGATAATTGTATAACTGCCCCACTAATCCAATTCTTAAAAGATTTTTTTACCTGTTGGTTATTCTGATGAAGTCTCCTCAGTGGGAAGAAAGCATTTGATTTTAATAAATTGTATGTTTTTTAAACCATTTAGAATACAAAAAATGAAAGATTGTCACCTATGGAATCTTTATATGATAAATCATTTAATAGAGAAACAAAAAGAAGATTCATGTACAGTTTCAAACACCATTAGAGGGATAAATTTTGAAAGGACATTTGAAAGCTTTATGTAAAGTAGTACTGGACACTGCAAAAGTTTATAACAAAAGGAGTTTATGGAAAGGTGATTGGGACTGTAATATTCTGTTAAAAGTAGAATGAGAAAAATTATACATATACAAAGCATGATACATGTGGAGGGGAATAAAGTGGCTGAAAAATACTGGGAACAACCTAAAATATGTTTTGTGTGCGTGTGTGTGTGTGTGTGTGTGTGTGTGTGTGTGTGTGTGTGTGTGTGTGTGTGTGTGTGTGTGTGTAAAATGTTGATTTATACTGGTGGCTAGAGAACTCTCAGAATACCAGCTGGTGGTGGTTAGAAAATACCTCAGGCTTGAACCCTGTACCTTGAGTGCAGGTAACAAGATCCTGAATTCCCTACCCACCACCATTTCTGAAACCTTTGGAGATTTTTGCCTCATATTTTGTTCTGTTCTGTTCCTCATAAAATCTGTGGTTTCTGAATGTTTAATTCCTTAAATAGTTGATGGTGCAGTAGTAGCATTGTTGCCTCACAGCTAGAGGTTCTCTGGTTTGATTCTTGGTTAGGGTGCTTTCTGTGTGGAGTCTGCATGTCCTCCTTGTGTTTGTGTGAGCTTGCTCTGGTATCCTCCCAAGTATCTGCAGTATTTCCCCCTGGGCCTCTGCTGAAAATTGGCTTTTGTTCCAAGTCAGACTTTCCTGGTTAACAAATGTTAAATAAGTAAAACTGACAGGCATTTAAATTTCAGACTTCATATTTTTCAGAAAATACATAGTAACACAAAACCTTTTATTCTAGCAATTTCCTAAGTTTATAAGATGAATATTTGAAATTTGTCCCTATTTTTGGGACTGTATTCCTCCATTATTGGCTTTTTCCAGTTTTTTTGTGCTAAGGTTGAGAGCTATGGTGAGAACTGAATTCACTGAATATGTTTGAGGGCTGTGTTCCCCCATTACTGGCTTTGTCCAGGTGTTTTGTGCTAAGAGATTGACAGCTATGGTGAGAACTGAATTCAATAAATGGTAGCCATTTAAGTTTCAGTCTTCCTCTCTTATACAAAACAGCTGATTTGGCATAGTGGTATGTTGCTCTGACTGTTTTACACAGGGTCCTGGGGTTCAAGACTTGGCAGTAAAATGTATGGTGGTAACACAGCATTTTATTCTAGCAACTTTCCAAGATTATATAAGCAATGCTTAAAACGTGTCCCTGGTTTTTGGGCTTTTGTCCCCCCCAAAAAATGTTGGCTTTTTCCGGATTTCTTGTGCTGCAAAGTTGAGAGATAGAGTTGAGTGTCGAGTAGATTTTACAAGGAGCTGAGAGCTGCAAGGGAAGCAAAGTTTAGTGCTGCTTATGCTGAGTCTGCTTGCATTGTTAATAGCGCAACAGGTTGTGTACTTGCTTTTGATTCAGAAGGCTGTGGGTTCTACTCCCATGGGGGGGGTGGATGCTGCCATATTGAAAATGTCCATTCTTTTGGCGAAGATACCTAGTAACTATGAACCTGTTATGTTTGCCATCATTCCCTATTGCAATATTACTAGCTTATCATTTTTTTAATGTAACATAGGCAATTTATTCCTCAAGGGCAACAGGCACTTTATTTGTAGATGAAACAATGAAATATAAAGTTGTTTGCTAGCAGCAATCTCTTCATTAGTTACCGATCTCTTTAATGTGGAATTATTTAGATGACTTTTACTTCTGCAGAAATTGTGCATATTTACTGATACTGGTGGATTGTAGAAGTTTGAGTAGACTTTTATGATGGAAATGTTCTCAGTTGGGCAGTTTTCTCATTATTGGTGCATGCATTTTGTTTTATTGTTTACTGGAAAAATGTTCAAACAATAAATTTAAAACACCCTCTAACAACTGTACTGTATTATACAAGGAATATAATTTAATACAATCAGGAAGGTGTATCACACAACAAATGTATGTTTTGTGTGCAAGGGGCCTATAGATTCATAGGTTCATAGGTTCATATCATTTGAAAACAGCCCAAAGTTAATTTTTATACTAGCCAAATGTATTTTGTTTGAATGTGGATTTCAGTGCTATTTCAATGAACGTGAGTTTCAAGGGCAGATACGTTTTAATGCTAAGTCTATTTTCATTGTGAGACTGCATTGTTTTGTTTAGCAGATGTCTTAGTGTTTGTGCTGTAAAATGCAAAATAAAACTTTCAAATGAAATCCAAATCATCATAGAAGTAAAGCAGTATGCACATTACAGTGTTTATGGTAAATGGGGTGAAATAGCCAAGTAATGGGACATTGGAATGGCTGCAGGGGGAGGCTCCATTCGACCATGATTTTGTGAGGGGGAAGGGTGGCAAACTCAAAGATAGCCCTGGCTGAACTATACCTCTCAACTGTCCAGCTTTTTACAGAATGAATAGATTTTGGCTTATTATTTTTGGTTTGTTTCTCATAAAATTTGTGGTTTTCTGCCAAATCATTTAGGAATTAAGTCATTAAATAATGACAGACATCGAGTTTCAGACTTCATAACCTTCAGAAAAATGCATGCTAAAGCAAGACCTGTTGTTCTATCAACTAAGTTTATACAAGAGCAATTTTTAGTATTGTTTGTATGTTCCCCCAATATATTTGGTCTTGTCCAGATTTCCTGCATTAACAAGTTGTGAGGTACATGCAAATAAATTGCTTTATAGATTTAGGCATATCCAAACCTCTCAAACGTCCCCGATTTTGGCTCAAAATGTTGCTCTCCCTCTAATAAGCCCTCTGCAAAATGGCAATTTGGGAAGAAAATGTGGAGGGTTTACAATTAATAAATAACTGTAATAATCAGAGTTATAAAAGATTTCAGAAATGCATGTAGGTTCATTTATTTTGTCAGCTGCTCAAGTTAAGAGTACTAATATTAAAAAAAGTGTCCCTTCTTTGACAGGTTCCCAGCTGTGTTGTGTGGCTATTTTATATTTTTGCATCACATTTTTGGTCCATTTTTCATAAAAAGTGTGGTTTTCTGGCAAATTAGTGGCAAATCATTAAAGACTGAAGTTAGAAAATAATGACAGACATTTGAGTTTCAGATTTCATACCCTTCAGAAAATGTATACTAATGCAAGACCTACTATTCTATTAGAAAGTTTATAAGTGCAGTATTTAAATATTGCCCTTATTTTTGGGCCTTTGCTCCATTTCTTTGTATGGCTTTGTCCAGATTTCTTGCTCTGAGGTTCAGAGGTATGCCATATGTGTCAGGGCCATCACAGTCAGCCAGAGATATTTCAAATCGTGACATACTTGTTGCACCCCACTCCCCCATATAGTGACTCTGGATGTGTCCAAGCAAGGCAAAGAGCAGTTATGCAGTAAGTGTGCAGAGTATCCCCCATCCAAGGTAGACATAAGTACTGCAGTGGTTTTTCATCTGTCCTTGCTTGATTTTGCAGAATGTTCTGGTTTTCTGTCATATTTTTATATTGTTGCTTTATGCTTATTATTCAGAAAGTGCCCATTGCTCTGTGTTTAAGTTTAAGTAGCAATGCTTTCATGACCATCAGGTAAACTTGTCTGAGATTGTAAGATGCAAGTAAGCTTTAATAAGCATACTGTTAAAGAATTACCAACATTGAAAACCTTTTTGTTGTTGCCATGCAGAGAATACTTGCATAACTAGATAACGTATAAGTCTTGGGTATTGAAATGCATATGACAGTATTTGTAATAAAGACAGGATTACAGTACTTTAAGAAGCTCATTACCTTTGTTGGAGACTTGCAGTCATCTTTGCAGGATTTACCCGTAAACTAAACAGAATGCCAATCTATCATGTGTGGTCAATAACCTGTACAGTAATCCTTTAAGCAATTTATCTTGAGCTTGTTTCTTGTTTGCTGTTAATTTTTTACTTTGGTCATGTTTTCCCCATGAAACAAATAGATAGTTGTTGTCAGGCAGCAGGTCTTTGTGGATAAGAAACATTTTTACAAGTGGGGTATCACAGAGATTGCTACTTTCAGTGTGTTACTTGGTACTTTTAAGCTGAATATAAATTATAATTAAAACTGCAGTGCAATGAGAAGTGGTTTGAGTTGAGTGCTGCTTGTTCTTCTTATACTTGATTTTGACTGGCATTCCAGTAATGTATTTAAAAAGTAATTTAGTATTTTCATGCCTCACAACCTTTTTATTTCCATCTAGATATTAAGTAAGCTGTCATGCAGCCAATGCATTGTAATATTTTTTTTCTTCTACACTTCATTTTGTCTTGCCTGGACTCTCATAATGACGGTTTGGCACCCAGGGCAGCGTATGTAATTAAAGTTCCAGTTTTTGTGGTTTTGAGCATAGCTCCTCTCCTTTCTAGTTGGCCACACCCCTTCCCATTGGCCCCACCCATTCAGCTGTCTCCTGTAGCCCCCCTCTTTGATTTGAAGTCACCAGCCTCCACTGCCAAAAATAGGGACACATTCTAAATATTGCTCTTACAAACTTAGAAAATTGAAAAAAATAACATGTTTTGCATTAGCATGAATTTTCTGAAGGGTATGAAGTCTGAAACGCAAATGTCTGTCATTATTTTCTGACTTTAACCCTCAATGAATTGTCAGTGATTAATTAGATACCACAATTTTATGAGAAACAGACCAAAAATATCGGGCAAAAATTTGTACATTCTGCAAACATCTGTATAATTAAGACGTATGTTGCATGGGTGTAATGTAATTAACAAACAATGACTTCATCATTTCTGATTTCCTAGACTTTATAAATCTTTTTATACAACCTAGAGTTCTGTTTCAATCACTGTGTGCTGTATTACATATTCACCTTTCAATTTATGTCTCCCAACTCTCATATGCTTATTTTTTATGTATTTATCAGCATATTATTCTCCTGTGCCCAAACAGTCAATTTAGTCAACTTCTTCAGACATGCTCTATCTGTAACACAGTACTCATTTTCAAGTCATCTGCATACAGACTGCAGAGCACTTCAGATAAAAAACACAGATCTGAAAGATACAATCTAAACAAGTGAAGGCCTGGGAATAGAGCCCTGTGGGACACCCTGACTGCAACCAAGAATTTCATCTGTCCAATTGCTGTATAATGCTTTCTATGTCCTATTTAAAAGCCATGCAACTATTCATCTTATCAAGAGTACATCAATAATTAGTTGTTATAATTTATTGATAAGTATTTTGTGTATGGCCCTGTCAAATTCTGAAATTAAATCTATATAAATTAGATCACAGCACAATTTTTCATTTGTACATGTTATTATAATGTTATAGAACATCATGTTACAGGTGGTAATATTTTCAACATATGCATGCTGATATGTGGTTTCAAGTCCCAGCCTTTCTGGTTCTGACAATAACGTATCGACATTACCTTCTCCAGTATTTGTTCAAAGCATGAAAGTGGACTTAAGAGTCTATATGACTCTGGGTTTGTCCTACCCTCCTTTCCCTTAAAGACAGGTTTAATAAGGGCATGTCTCCAATCTTGAGGAATCTAGCCATATTTATATGACCTAGTAAACAATAGATATAATGGTATCTCCCTTCTGGCTTAACCACTTGGGCTCCAAACCTGTTATTTTACATTAAGAAGGTTTGTGGTCTACACTCTTTTGAGAGGAGACTGTAGGGTAGCTTCCACCCTTCTGAGCTGGGAATAGCTGGTAAAGGTTTATTGTGCCTTTATTTGATTGGGGCTAGCTTGTTTAAAATTTGAATCTCTGTGCCCAAGGTGTTTGGTGACTACTCTTTTTCAGAAGAGAATCCTGGTTTCTGTTAAACTGTACAAAAGTTAAGACTTACATTACCATATCCACTGTTTTGACATTTGTTTTTTGCTGCATAAATTGAGTGTTTCTGTGCTGAATACTGCAGTTTTGACCGTTGTTACAATCCTTAGTTAGACCTGCCTTGGTTCCACTTCAGTGAGAGTAGAGGGGACCAGAGTCATTTTCTGACCTGGAATTGTGTAAAGAAAAGAAGAGTGTGCTGTTTATTATTGGCCACAGGGCCTTTGTTCGTTTGTTTGTTAATTTGTTTGTTTGTTTGTTTGTTTGTTTGTTTTATCAAATCACCACTGCTATTTAAGCATCACAGTTCCATAATGCTTAGCTCATAACCTACAAGCTCCTTTTTTATCAAATCACCAGTTATTTAAGCATCACAGTTGCATAAGGCTTGGCTCATAACCTACGAGCTCCAAGGTGTGCAGCAACATTTTGTGACCACGCTCCTTGACAAGAAGAGTGCTGCTGTTTTCTGCTAAACTCTACAAAAATCTAAGACTTACATTACCATATACACTATTGTGGCACTTGTTTTTCACATTGCTTTATGTCTCAGCTGTATTAACTGAGTGATTCTTTGTTGAATATCTGCATTTGTTATCATTTTTACAGTCTTTAGTTAGAATTGCTGCTCTCTACACAGTGGTATGTAACAGTGATCTGTATAGTCACCTATCTGGCAGTGTAATTCCCCCATATATTATCTATGTAGATGCCAATCTCTCATAGTGTATGTTTCCTTTAAAATACCCTTACTGTCTAGACAGATTTTTGTAACTACTTGAGCATCTAGTTTGTGCATAGCTGAGCATTTCCCATCAAGTTGCATGTGTTATTGACCTATTAAATATTTAAATTTCCCTCACTCCTCATTAGCAGATCAGTAGCTATGGTTATGCACTTCCGAACTCTTTCTGTAGCCAGTTTGGTTGAGATGGGTATTCTGAGCTATTGTAACAATTGCCTCTTGTACAATGACAGCCCACTTACTCTTAATAAAACAGATAAAGTACGTGAGAGGTGTAAATACAAATGCAGGAGGCAAAACTCTCTCATACAACCAAAACTAGTCCTATAGAAGTTGTCAGTGAGACTTGCACCATGCCTACTGCACAGGGTAAAGACCCTACACACAAAATTACTTATGCTAAGGCACTTTACAGGTAACCTTCCTAAAACAATAAGAACTCCTGCACAGCACAATTGAAAACGGGTCCTCAGCCATCACGTAAACACTGCATTAAAGTAACACTCTATGCAGTGCCTCTACTGCTAAGCCCTTAAGACAAACCAGCACACAGCCAAATTTCTTGGTGATTGGTTATTCTATAGAAAGGTACACCGATATTCCCCTCACCAAACTGAGTAAGGAGAGAGTCATCATGGTTATCTGCTTTTCTGGGGCTAGGATCTGTCATGTCACTCAGGTCATTCAACCATAGGTACCAGTATGACTCTGACATAGTCCATGGGTGTTAACTTATTTATTTATTTATTTCATTTTACATTTGTTTACTGGGATGGTCTGACTGGCACAGTAAACATTTTCAGTGGAGGCCCGGGGAGAAAAGCTCCAGTCAAATTCTTAACATAAAAACATAGTAGCAACATAGAAACAAAACAGAACATGACATGCATAGCATATGTATATACAAAACATTTAGTTACAAAGAGGATGAAATTATTTTTTGAAAAAAATTTACAATAAAAATAGTAGTTAATTATAGACAAAAAATAAATTATCACATAGCTATACTTAACATGGTAAGCATTGTTAACAATACTTCAGTGGAGGAAACAGGTAAAAACTAAATGAAAACTCCAGCCAAGCTAGAACTTCCAATGAGTGACCTCCCAAACCTCCTGTAACAGAGGCACATGGGATATATGCAAATGACCCTTATGAACATCAGGTGTTTCAGCTATATGGCGATTCTGATTGCCCATGACTTTTACATTTGAAGTCATTTTAATGGACAATTTCAGGCCAATAAAGCCAAACCCCACTAGCTATGGATATGCATATTTTGGCCTTGTTAGATGAGCAAAGATTAGAATTATTAGGGTAGGATTGTAGGAAAGTTTGTTGGGATGGGGTGTTTATAGGTTGATGTATTATTTTATGAGCCATTATTAATTGATTATAGTTCAAGAGATGAGGAAGTTCCAGCCAAGAGAGTTTTTTTTTTATATTATGGCAGTGATGTGTTGTAAGAGTGGAATCTGTTGCAAATTTTGCAGTCTTTTTGTAACATGTTTCTAATTTGTTTAATTCTGACTTCTTAAGGTTGGTGAATAGAGGGGAGGCATACAAAAGTGCAGACAGAAGGTGAGTTTTAGCTATAGTTATCCTAGAAGTGTCTGTTATGATTTTTTTTTTGTTTGTGTATAGGATTCCCATTTTCTTGTGGACTTTTTTGATTGTGTTCGATATGTGTATTTCATATTTTAGTTTATTGTCAATTATGATGCCTAATAGTTTTGTTTGTGGTTCTAGATAAATTTTAGTTTTGTTACTGGATGTGATGAAAACGTTTGGTGGGAGGTTAGCAGCTTTAGATGGGTGAAAGACCATTAGTTTAGTTTTATTAAGGCTGAGAATGAGCTGTGAGTTTGTTGGCAAGGTTTCTATATCAGAGAAGGATTTTTGAGTATCAATTTGAAGTTGGTTTATTGTAGTTGTGGCACATATGAGGGTCAAGTCGTCTGCATATTGGATAATAGATGCTGGAGAAGAGGCAGTATTAAGCTCATTTATGAAAATGCTGAAGAGGAGGGCCCCAAGATTGAGCCTTGAGGGACTCCAAGTGTGACTGGGAGAAGTGGGGAGAGATCTTGTTGCCATTTCACTGCTTGTTGAAAACCAGGTAGATAACTTTGAAACCATGTGAGAGCTGTGGGACTGATACTGAGATTTTTTAGAGTGGACGGTAACCTAGCAAGAGATACCATGTTGAATGCCTTAGACATGTCCAAAAAGACTGAAGAAACTATTTTGCCTTCATAGCAGAATTTATTAATGATGTTAGTGAAACTTAGAAGAGCTGTAGTAGTGCTGTGGTGTGGTCTGAAACCATGTTGTGACATGACAAGATTTTTATTTAAAAGATGCCAAAAAAAGTTTAAAGTGAATACATATTTCTAGAATTTTGGAGAGTGGTGAAATGATATCTATTCTCTAGTTTGTCAATTCTGTTGAGATTCCACCTTTGTGTAGTGAAGTAATGTATGCTATTTTCCAAACAGATGAGACATATTGTTCTGATATTGAGCAACTTATGAGTATTGTCATGTGGAAGGAAATGGCTTCTGCTTCTAATTCTAAGTAATCTGCTGGAATGTTATCTGTTGCCAATGCAGTAGGTGTCAGCTTCTTTAATAATTTTTCAGTAGTTTGCTTTGGGGCAGTTTGAAATGACAATGAATCATTTATAATGTGTGAGGAGCAGGCATTGATAATGCAGTTGATGTGTTTTTCTTGGTCAGAGGTAGTATGCTTTCAGTGAAAAAGATACTGAATTGTTCAGCAATGTTGCTAGTATTATCTGGTAAAATAGGAGGAGGGGTTGAGGTTGACCTGGGTGAAGTATATTTTTTGTGTGTTCCAGAATTTTTGTGGATTCGTTTAATGTTTCCATTGTAGGCTAGTATAGTAGTGTTGTTTGTCTAATTTAATCTGATGTTTAGCTCTGTTTCTAATTTGCCAGTAAGCTATACAATTTTGATGGGTTTTATTTGAAACCCAACTTTGCCATGCATTGTCCCTTTGCTTTAAGAGGGCTTGTGTCTCATTAGTTAGCCATGGGCCATAGTTAGCTTTAGCTCAAACTGTTCTTGGAGGTGCAAGTCTTTTTAAAATACTAAGCAAGGTGTTGTTGAAGTGCAGTACAGCAGCATCTAAGGATAGGTGCTTAAGAGGGATCCAATCTGTCTTCTTGAGAATGTTAATTAGAACTTGTGGGTTAAAGTTTTTTTGTTGTGGATTTGGTGATAGTTGGTTAGTTTAGTAGGGCTGCTGTGCTTTCTCAGTAGGTAGGTTGCTAGATGATCACTCAAATTATCTGGTAGGCATCCATCTATTTGGTAGCATTGAGGTTTATTAGTCAAGATCCAGTCCAAAATAGATTGTTTATTTGTTTTCTTATCAGTTCTTGTAGGGCACTGAATTATTTGAGTGAAGCCATGGAAGTTTATGTAGTTGTTAGGGTTATATGAGTTACATGTCATCCAGTCTGTGTTAAAGTCTCCTGCAATAATGGCTCCCTGTGGTATGGCACTTGAAGTCTTTTGGAGAATGGTTTCATTTGTAGAGGTATCATTTCCTGGTGGGAGGTAGGTTGCTATTATGTATATATGTTTTTTTTTTTTTTTTTTTGGTTGAGTTGTATTCTGGTTAGGAGCAGTTCTGCCTTGTTTGCATTAGTAATACTTATGTTTACAGGTTGTAGGATGAGGAAGTTTTTGAAGAGTATTGCCATGCCACCACCCCTTTTTTCTAGTCTATCGACCCTAAGTATATCGTAGCTGGGAGGGATAATTTCAGTATTTGTGGTTTTAAACAAGTTTCTGTAAGAATGGCTATGTCAGGATTATATAGGGAGAGAGTGGCATGGAGTTCTTGAATTTTATTGAGTACACTTCTAAGATTTAGGTTTAGTAGAAGGAGAGCAGAGTTTTTATGTGGAATGCTTAGTATGCTCTGAATTTGAGGGTTGGATGGTATCATGTAATCAGGACCCAGGTTTGGGTGAATATCACCACTATTCATTAGTATGGATGTTATGTAAGTGAGTGTTTGTAAGAGTGTGGATAGTTGTTTGTGGTATTTAAATGATCTGTTAAAGAGGGTTTCATTTGTAATAAGTAGTTGGTGTTGTTTTAGGTCTATAGAAGTGGTTCTAAAGATTGATGGAGATATTAGAAAGCTAGCAGTGAGTGTTGGGGGAGGGCTACTGGATGTTATTATGTGTCCTGCATAAGGATTAACTACCTGAGAATGATAGGTTGTGAGGTTGGTAGCTATAGTGAGGAATAATGTTATTATGAGGCAGAGTGTTAACATGGTCGTACTTGAGTTTGATATTTGCTTTGCTAAATGGTTAGTAAAATACTTATTTAAGTAGGTTGGAGTGTTATTAGAGTTAGTGTAATAGGTAAGCAAGACTAGGAGAAGGTGTAATAAATGGAAGGTTTTTGGTAGAAAGTGTGAGGTATTCTGAGCAGTTCTTTTTTGGGAGAATGCTAATTATCCTAATTAACTATTAATTGGAGGTTGGTAGTTATAATTGGAATTCTAGTGGGATTGGTTGCTTTATGGTGAGTATGGTCTGATTGTGGGTAAATTAAGAGTATCGGGGGATGGGTAGGATATGGGGAAGGGTAGGGAAGTGGAGTGAGCCCGAGCGAAGGGAGGGCAAATGGAGCAGGTTGAACCAAGTTCCAAGATGGGGAAGTTTTTAGTTGAGAAGTGAAAAAAAAATCACTATTGTCTACAGAATGACTCCACTATGGAGATCGGTTTACACAAGGTGTGTGCAAGCAGTAAGTGAAATTCCAAGTATTGAAAAGTTGGTTATATGTAATTTGTATCAAATAGTTCAATTTGTTTGTACTTTATAAGGAATGTAACAATGTTACACAATATACACACCTTTTACAGCCTTAGTGCATTGCTATTGGTAGATGAACATGCTGGCCACTGTTGTTACCTATTTGCAACAATAGGAGTCTTTTTGAAGTCTAGTGAAGTTTAAGCTATTTATGTTAACAGAAAGGGAGGAAGTAATATGTAACAAGAGGGGGGTGACCCTGCTCACAAACATAAGCAGTGTGCTGTCCAGGGAATCATGAAAATTATATAAAAAGTATAACATACAAAATTTTAATAGATGTTGATAGCCTTTCAGATAGAGCAAACCTGCTGCACATAGCCCATGCACGCATATATAACCGCAGGTCGGGTTTCAGTGAAAAAGGTATTGTAGCTAACTTTGTAAAGGGGAGAAGTGTTTCTATAAAAAGAAGAGTAGATAGAGGAGTGTGCAATTAGTACAAACAGTAGTTTACATCAGTGAGAAAGTTATCTGAGTCAGCAGTTATGAAGTCACATAAATATAAATTACAGAGCAGCACTTTATCCTATGACTGCTAAGTTACGCTATCAACAGCACTCTGTTAAATATTAATTAAAGAAAGTTATTTGCCACCCAGTGCAAATCATAAAGAGCTTACTATCATTACCATACACTAGATTTGAAATGAATAAAATATACAGCATTAGCATTTTTAGCATTAAACTGTCAACTTCAAATTAGGCAGACTATATATATATATTACATCCCTTCTTTGTCAACACTACATACGTTGCAACACTAGATGTTACATTGCTTCTATAGTCACAGCATGAGTTAGAAGCACTTATATGACCAAAATATTAATTAAAACTACTTTTCTATCACTTATGACATGATGTTAGACTCACAATATGCAGTAGTACAAAGATCAAATCTTAATACAGTGTAAACTTACTGGAGTGACACAGGACAATTGGTGGGATAAGAGCAGGGTCAGATGTAATTTAAAAATGATGCCTTAACATAGGTAATATTTATCAGCTATGACCTGGGCCAGAGGAAATAAACACGGGGGAGGGAGGAGAGGGAATGCGGTGAGAAAGTGGTATGTGATGCAGTCCTTAGGCCAAGTTCCAAGATTGGACAGCTTTTAGGAGAGAAATGAAAAAAAAACAATCTCTATTGTCTACAGAATGGCTCTACTATGCAGCTTGCTTTACACAAGGTGTCTGCAAGCAGTAAGTCAAATTCTGAGTATTAGACAGTGATCTGAGGCGTACCTCCCCTGACTATATGAAGAGAGACATGATCGAGCTCACTGATTATGTGTCTCAGGCAGGTATGAGCCTAACACTGAGCAGCATATTACCTTCTCCAAGGATGATGCCACATTACCAAACAGAAAATGATTGATATTTTAACAACTGGCTTAGCTTCTACTGTCAGTCCTAGGTGGAAGAATATTTAACGGCCTGGGAGGACATGATTGACACAGAAAGCAGCGTTGCCAGGGACAGTCTGTACTTATTCCCATAGGCTTTCAGATATTGGTAAAGACCTTTTCCACCCCCATAGTCCCTTTTTTATGCAATGCCAAAATGATAAATCTCCTGACTTACCTGAACCTACAAAGAACTATCTGAAGGTAGTACTGCTCATTGCTAGAAGTCTTAACTAGAAACTCTGGTCCTTGCAAACTTTCCTCTCCCTGGAGGTTGTAGAAATTCTGCGTAATAACAGAAACATGGTTTAAAGTCATGGAAGGTACACCAGCAGTGCAAGGTTATAATGCCTTTCACACCTTTAGAAGAGCTACTGTACAGGAGGGAACTACAGGTGGAGGTGTCTCAGTCTGTCATAAAACCAACCTCACATCCAGACTAGTTGAAGTGTATGACCCACTGTAACTCATACATGAGCAACTCATCATAAACAGGGTCTCATACTATATCCTTGCAACCTATAGGTCCCCCTCATGTTCCAGAAAACCGATACTATCTATCTCAGTGTACTAGAGTTCGTCACCATTCAACCCAATATAATCTTCAGGAGGATCTCAACTACCCCTCTACAGATTAGGAATCCTACACCACTTCTAATGTGTAATTCCAAATATTCCTAACCTTCTTTAACACCAACATCCTGGAACAGTTGGTCCATTCTCCTACCAGTGGTACAAGCATCCTTGACCTTGGACTCAGAGACACAGGGGAATAATGTTCCTCACCAAATGTAATGTCCTTGCTCATCAGATCTGACCATAAGGCAGTGTTGCTTGAAATAAAAATTAAATTTGTGGACCCAGTGAAACCAAAAACTTTTAGGAACTTTTCTAAGGCTAGCATCTCTCTACTATATGATAACTTGGCTAAATTCCAAGCATCCCTAAACCCAATAAATACCATAGCATATGCTGAGCTATTTACAAAATTCATGCACAGCCATATTGATAGCAGTATAGAGCAAGCTGTGCCCACTCGTATTAAGAATAAGAAACTCAAAAGACAAGCCACCCTGGTGGAATCACTATATCAATCAGTTATATAACAAAAGAAAAAAAAATCTTGGATCTTAGCCAAGCAAAGAAGGAACAAAGCCCAACATAATAAAAGCTCCCTGACCATTCCAAACAGGCAGCTAAGAGGCTTAATTAATACTTCAAAGAGTAAATATGAAATAAGAATAGGTTCTCACGTAAAGGAGAACCACAAAACTTTCTACAGCTATGTCCATAACCTCAAGGGAAACATGCAACAATGCGTTACACTTATTGTAAATGGCATCATCCACACTGAGCCAGAGGCCATTGCCAACCTTTGGCTGACAAGTTCAGCTCAACTTTCTGGGGTCCCAATGGAGAGATGATAAAATCAGCAAGCAAAGGAGAGTAGTATTGCTGGAATTGAATTCATCCTCAAATCTTGTTGAGTACCTTCATGAGGTGGACCCCATTTTTACAAAATCTCACCAAGGCGACACCGCTATATAGACTGTATTTTATATAACATATATCATGGACAGAAGAGGGTTAAAAAATAAAAAAGACAGCGGGGTGCACAAGTCCCAGGATAAAAAGTGCCTAGTCCTTTTAGGCGCACTGTTGGCAGGACTGGAAAAAATGGTCATGTAGAATCCTCAAGACATGAAAACATTCCGACAATGAGGTTAGGCCAGGCTCAGAGGGGAAGATGCCCCCACTGTTGCAAAAGGAACTAGTAATCCACAAAAAACACAAAGGCTAATAGACCAGAAAAGAGCCCTAACAATGACAGAATGGACTATCAAGAATAAGAAAGAAATTACTTATTGTAGATATTGTGCAAGAAGGCCAGAATACTAGTCAGCACCAAAGATATTTGAAGCGAAATACAGGCAAAGGCATCCGAGTATGGAAAAATCTTAAAATACAATAAATAAGAAAATGGAAAAAGTAGAAAGGATGATTAGTAATGAAGAAGTTAATGAAATAGAAATTACAATGGATCACCTGCGAACTGAAGGATTTAGTGTAGAAAATCCAACACTGGCAACATCACAGCATGCATTCCCAAATTAAGGAGAAACAGGTGGAATGGGAAGCATCTGATCAGCTGGCACATGAACATACTCTGCTGCTGTCAGTAGGAAACCAGTACAAAAGCTCATTTGGAATTGCACAAGGGAAGGAACACGAAACAGTGGCAACTCTGATATGCCTGGAGTGATAGTCCGGTGAGTTCCCATATGAAAGAGCAATGGATGAAGCAGGATGAAGTCGAAGAGAATATGTCACAAGAAGATATTCCCGAACTTTCTGTAGAATGCCCGCAGGAAGTGGAGAACAAAGAATGTGCCCTCAGTTTAGAAGAAAATGATCTAAGGGAAAAGTTGCTTGATTTTAATAGAGATATATAGATATATTAAGATCAATGAAAGAAACAGTTACAGACTTCTATAAGACCCAAAATGTTAGAAGTCTAATAAAAGAAATGAAAACAGCAATGAAGACTATTAACAGAAATTCATGTGGTATAACACAAGTAAACTGTGCAACTAAATTAATAACAGATAAAGTCTTACCACAAAAATACAGAGCAATAACTAAAAGGAAGGAAAGAAATCAAATCAAATGCCATCATGGAAGTGTCGAAATAATAATAAACTAAAATTAGCACAGGTAGAAATCTTAAAAGATGTATAGATAAATATAAAGGAGAAGTACAAAAAAATAATCAATTCATTGATGGGAAATGGGAAACAAAGCCAAAGGAATAGAAACATCACCAAACATAGAAAAAAATAGACACATTTTGGAGAAATATGTATGAAAACAAAGTGAAACATAACAAAGATGCTGAATGGATAGAAGTAAAAGAAACATTAAGAACTTCAACAGTACAGGATATGAAATGGAATGAATTAACAAACACAGAAGTTAAGAAAAGCTCCTAAATGGAAACCCCAGGCCCAGATGCAGTATGTAAAATCTGGCTAAAAGTATTAACATCATTATATGAAAAATTAGCCATGAGTAAGAGCTACTTATATGCACAACCTAAACAGACACCAAGCTAGTTAACAACAGGAAAAATAATAATCTTCCTTAACAGTAAACCTGCAAGTTATCTTAAAAACTAAAGACCAAAACTTGCCTTCAATATATAGACTATATACTGGAATTCAAGCTGACAGAGTTTATAGTTATTTAAAATAAAATTCAATCATGGCAATAGAACAAAAGGGTAACAAAAGTAAGTGATATGGAACAAAGGATCATTTGTTGTTAAAGTTATAACAGAGAATTGTAAAAAGGCAAATAATCTAAGTATATCATGGATAGACTACAAAAAAGCATTTAACAGCATCCCACCTTCATGGATAAAGGAGTGCTTACAGATGTATAAGATATACCCTACACTGATCAATTACATAACAGTGACCATGAAACAGTGGCAAACCACTTTGCAACTAAGCTATGATAAAGGACAAATTGTTATCCCAGGTATAAAAATTCAAAGGGGGATATACCAGGTTGACTCTTTGTCACCGCTACTCTTTTGTAATGTCCTTAACCCATTCAGCTCTCTGCTTAACAGATTAGGTCATGGTTACAATTTGGCATCTAGTACACAACACCTGTGGCAGTGTCAGCAGAAGGAAAAATCCACCAACGAGCTAAAACACTTAAATTTATTAAATGAGTTAAGCACTTTCATTCTTCACAATATCAAAACTTCATCAGATCTACATTCATTTCATTGCACCAAGTTTAAATAACACCAGTATCATAAATACCCACTTAATTAATAAAGGGTGGAGACTGGGCTATTGGTCTGAATCAGAGGTTGAAAAAAAGTTGTCATGTGATAGGTCTGATATGGCATATTTTTATTGCCTGCCTAAAGTGCACAAACAATTGAGAGCCCCCCCCCCCCCCGGTAGACCAATAGTCTCAGCCAGGAAATATTTTGGGTATTGTATTGCACAAATATCTGTTGAAAGAAGTAGTCCGTCTTCCATCGTATATTAAAGATTCTTTTGATTTTTTGAGTAAGATTAATAAAATAAGATGGAAGGAAAGTATGTTTTGGATGACATTGGATGTTAAATGCTTGTACACCAATATTAAACATAGTTTTGGTATGGAAGCTCTTGAGTTGTACTTAGATGATAGCCCAGTGGCAAATTATGTGATGGAATTAGTGAGATTTAGTTTAGAAAACAATTATTTTTGTTTTGAAGACAAAATTTACCATCAGTTGTAAGGAACCTCAATGGGTTTGTCTTTCGTCCCTATGTATGCAAATCTTTTTATGGGGATGGTTGAGACCGAGTACATTTATACACATTGGTTTTTTAAGAAATATGTAAAGAAATATTATTGATTTATAGACGACTTGTTTTTTTATGTGATGGAGGGTCAGAATTTATTGAACAATTTATGACAGAGTTGCATGAAAATAGGTTTAACCTACAATTTGATGGTTTACAATGGGGTAGAAAGATTTCCTTTTTAGACATGATGTTAGAAGGTATAACTGGTAAGGAAGATGCCACAATGCTATATAGAAAATTTGATGTAGTAAATCAATTTATGTTAGGTAATAGTTGTCATCCAATCCACACTTTAGAATCATTACCATATGGTGAATTTTTAAGAATATCCAGAATTTGTAACAACAATGATGATTTTGAAATGGAATCACTAAGATCATCAGATATGTTTAGAATGAGGAAATATAATATTGATGTTGTTGGGAAAAGCATGGATAGAGTCAGAAAGGAGAGATATAGAAAAGAAAATAATATAATTGATAGACATCCAAAAGAAAATATGAAGGTATATAAAAATATAAACAGTTTTTTGTAATTCTAACATATAATTTGTTGAGTGAGACTGCTAAACAAATTATAAAACATTATTGGCAATTCTTATTTAAGTTTCAAGAGTTGGCAGGTTTAGTAGAACAGAATTTGGTATTTTCTTATAAGAGAGGAGCAAATCTGAAAGATATGTTAGTTCAAACAAAGTTCAGAAGACCACATATAAGGTTAACACAACAGATTCAGTTTTTAGGTACTGCACCTTGTGGTAGATGTTTGTGTTGCAAACATATTGTGCAGGCTTTTTCTAGTATTAATAATATTAAATTTGAAGCTGCTGAGACATTTAATTGTTTAACAGAGAGTGTAGTCTATGCTATAAAATGTGGATGTAATGAATTTTATATAGGTCAAACAAAGAGAATGTTCAAAATTAGGTTACTACAACATTTAAGGGACATTAGAATGAATAAAGAAGAAAGCCCCTTAGCTCAGCATTTTTAATTATATCATGAAAGTGATCCTAAAGATTTAACAGCTACAGTATTACAACAAATACAGGTAGAAAATGTGAATCATAAGAGAAATATGATATTATATAAGGAGACTATTTTTATTTTGAAATTTGGGACTTTGGTCCCACAAGGTTTAAATATAGATTGTTGCTGGAAATGTGTTGTTTAGTTTAAGAAATATATGTTTTTAAGTCATACTGTTTAAATAGAAATTTAAATATTTCAATGTTTAATTATTTAATTAATTGTTTTATTGAATACTTAAGGGTATAAAATGTGAATCAGTATTATTTTTAATTTACTCCTTGAAGGCTAAGCATTAGCTGAGGTGCTAGAGTGTTTTTTAATAAACTGGGATTTACTTGACTACAAGTTGTTTGTTTATTACCTATTTGATCTACGTTTGTCATACTGTGAACACCAGTATCATGTCACATGTAAAAAAACAAACAATCTGCAATATCCTTTAATTAAGCTTTATAACATTTTAATTTTAAAATAGAATTAATTGAACAGACATCATTTAACCCTGGGTGATGCATAGCACCCAGTTTCAATTGCCATTTCAATTCACAGGCATCCAGATGCTGTGGTAATTTTACATGCTATACAAAAAATGTAGTTTATTTTTCTGAATGCCAGGAGTGTCCTGCCTACTACGTGGGGAAGACGTCTAGGTGTCTAAAAGATCATATGTACGAACATTTACAAAATATAAAGAAGGAGAAAATTACTAATGCATTGTATAAGCACATAACTGGTTTTCCATCTCATGGTTTTACATTTTTAATTTAAATTTAATTTTTAATTATTGAACAGGTACATATAGCACCCTAGGGAAGAATTATTACTGGGCAACTAGGTTATTACTGAGCTTAACTGGAAGTGATCAAAGCTTTCTTGGATGATATAAGAATGTTGTTTGGGTTTAATAAATGTGCCAAAGCAATATTTAAAGCAGGTAAATTGCAGCACCAAGAAAATATCAGTTTGGAACAGGAATGTGACATAAAAGAACTTGAGCAAGAGGGATTGTATAAATATTTGGGAATTAATGAAGGGTCAATAACAAAACATGAACACGTGCAAACAAATTTCAGTAAAGAATATTTCAGAAAACTGTCTATTTTATTTATTTATTTTTTGCCCTTACCCTTATATCTTCCATAATTGACATTATCTAACCTTCCTTCCCTATAACCTTTATACTCTTCTCTTCATATATTTTAGAAAAAAGTGTCCTATTGTATCAAAAAAAGATATATCCTTCAATTCCACATCCTCATGTCTATTCCTTTAAGTTTTCTTTCTGTTTCCCTTCTCTTTTCTTTCCCATTTTCCTACTTTTCTATCCATCTAACCTTTTCTACCCATATTAAATAAGTAAACTGGCATCCATCAATGGACTTCTTCATATTAAGGCTGCCTGGACAGTGGAGTTCTCCACATACCAGCACTACTAAGTCAAGGTAAATGCTATAGCCCACAGTCAAGACAGGCAATGTCTATGCAAGGCCTCACTTCACTGCTTACTTAGTAAACTTGCAATCTGTGCAGGAATTTTCCTGCATACTTTCTTTGACTTGCATAGTTATATTTCTGCATAGGGCAGATGGGAAGATCATTGTAAGTTGCTCACATGCAAGAAACACTCCACTTTGTTCAAGCATACTGTAACTGAATATCTTGTAATACCATTATTTGCTGATCCCCTTTGCATACTTATTCAGTTTCTGACTTTGAATACCAACATAACACTCCATATAACCCATGCTATTTTCTGTAAAACATTGTTTATTTGCATGGTGTATTATAAACTGAGTCACAAGAATGGATGCTAAATGTTCTATTTTTTTTTTTTACCAAGAAAGGCCAACCAAGTCATACCAATGATAATTTTTGGTGACCCATGCATGGGATGAAGCATTTAGGAACTGCCTCTGTCCATTAGTAGTAAAGGTGGCAGTCCTGGAGTAAATTTTCTGTTTGCCATCCATAATTTGCACTTGAATATGGACAGGGACAAGCCTTGTTTTATAAGGGCGGGGAGATTGTTCCACAGCAACAGTATCCTCTATGAGATATATCTGTACCTCCAAACCATTCTGCTGATGTTGCAGAAGAGCTTTAGATCCCTAGACCAAGTATTTCTGATGTAATTTGACTTGCTGATGTGCACTAAATCCATCAGTAATGGGTTGGAGCATGCCTTGTATGCTAGAAAAGGTCACCTGCAGTTTGTAGAATACGAAGTACAGTGACAGGGCTTTGAGTTGGTCCATGTAGGACATGTTGTTTAGGCCATCTATCCTGTAGGCACTCCAGCTGTTGCATGTATCTGGATAGATACATGCCAAATGTAGCAATATATTCAATGATTAACCTAATGTGAGCTGAGTCCCTAGATCTAGACACAATCTCTTAACTTATAAGCTGTGAAATATAAAAGGACTTTCTTGCAACAATAGACACATGTTGATCAAAAGTTAGGTCACTTTCCATGTAGATTCCCAGTCCAGAACAACTGGGTGAGCCCTTAGGAGTGAGTTGTCAGTTTGGTACTTCTGTAGGGTAGATGGCATCCCAAAGGATACAATAATGCATTTTTTGGCATTTAGTTTCAGTCCATGATTTTGGCACCAGTTATATATTTGGGACAAATGTCATGTTTTCAGTACACTACACATATATCTTTTGTCTACACGGGTACACTATACAAGTTTATCAATTTATGTACATCCTTTGCCTGGTGTATCATTCAAATATTCATCTACCTACAATTCTTACGCTACTGACTAAAAACTAAATACCTACCTAATGAATTTTTCTTCTTCTCTCAATTAACATGCCTGCCTGGTATCTATCTAAACTGTCTACATATATTACTCTCTCTGCAGTTAGTACCTATGCTATTAAATGCATCTTTGCTGTACTATGCCATAATGCTACTCTGAATTTATTGTATTCTAGGCATTGCTACATTCCTTGCAAATAACTTAATGCTAACCAAATTTCTCAAACATATTGTTACTGCATTCTCAACATACTGTACTTTTGCCTTGTATATATTCATATTGTATATTTCTCTGTTTTTGTACTAAGTATCTTACAACTTGAATTGTCAGATTTTTGTTATTTTTTTAATTACTTTCCTGGAGCTTTTCTCCTCAGGTCTCCGCTAAAAAAGGGCTCTTTGGACCCGGTCAGACTAACCCGGTTAACAAATGTAAAAATAAAACAAAAACAAATAAAATAAAGTAAAGAATAACACATGATAGCTGCAAAACACAGTCATACACGCTCCCAAAACATCCTCCCATCCTAATTCCCCACAAAATAAAAAATTAAACTTAGTTTGAAAGTAAAAAGCAAAATAAAATAAATAAAATAAAACAGGAACAGCATCTCCTATTTGCATAATTGTTAAAAAAAAATTAATTTGCTACGCATGCAAAACCAGAAAACATTATTCCCATCCAAGTCAAATCTCTAGAAACAAAAAAACAAAAATAAATAACGACAAATAAAAGGATTAAGTAAGAGACAAAAATTAAAACAAAACACTGATCACAATTAGCCAATCAGAAAATGCTAGTACTGGTATAACCATTTTTAACAATCTAAAGTAAAGATTAAACTAAATAAAAATGTAGTTAAACTGTGAAACTCATACATCCTAACATAACTCTCACTGCACTACCAAAATGCATAAAAAAACTGAAACGATTAAACTATACCTCACAAGTACATTAGAAAACCACCCTGAGATACGTTATTCATAAAATCCTGCAACCCTATTTAACAGACATCTTATGCGTGTTTAGCAACCAACTAAAACTAGGAGACAGTAACTCACATTTACAACAACAGGAACAAAACAGATAAATGGCATATGTGGTAGTCTGATTTGTAGAATAAATTAAATATTTATTTATTTATTTAATTAATTAATATTTGTCAACCAGGTAAGTGAACTAGCATTTGGACCATTTTTCAGCCACGACCTGGACCATAAGCCAAAATGCATGCAATAATACAAACAGAAGTATATACACAAGGACCAATGACTTTAAACTTATATTAAATCGGGCAAACATTGTACAACAATATACTGAAACAAGTACATATTCAATATACTTGCAAGCCTATCTATACCTTTGTGCCATATAATGATCTTATAACTTTGTCAATCATCAAGATTCTGTAAGAATCAAAATAGAAATATGGATCTTTGGAGAAAAGATATAAGGGATTCTATAAATGTTTATGTGTGCTCAAACAGGATTAAGTAATTGTATACAATTTCTGCAGACTAGTGATTCTGTGTAGAAACAGAATAGGTACTGATTGTTGGTTTAGTTCTATTGACATTAGTAACATACATGTTTGTAGTTTTAATCATTCTTATTATTTAAAGAAACTAATAAATCAGAGTAAAATACCTTTGGGTGTTCTTTTGACATTCTGTGTCTTGTGTCTCTAAAACAATGACATTTATTTTCATTTAGCAAACGTTTCTAAGTTGTCTATGAAATACTTGAAGGTTTTCATTTGTTCTTATGTTATATGGGTGTCAGTTCCAATTTTTGGGGGGAGGGGCTTTGGAGAAAGTTCTTTTTTGTAATGGACAATTAAAAAGTCAGTTGCTTTAGTGAGATTCCATCTTGGTTTCTAAGTGGCTAGAGTGCCAAATTGATAATTAGCATGATTTTTGCTGGTGGACAATATGTTTCATGAAGTAATTTGAAAATTAATATATTTAATAAGAATAAGACACTGGCTATGATGAATAACTAATGAGTTCCACACTAACGTGAATCTATTGGAAGAGGTTTTCTGAGTTCATTAGATGATTTGACTGGCACTGTAAAGACTATAACATCAGCATAATGCAAACAGCTGACCGGAATCAGGACCCAGGACCAATCATTTAGAAATAAAGAAAAGTGTAGTGGTCAAGAACTGACCACTGGGAGCACCTTTGGTGGTGATCTCAGATTCACTTTGAGTATTATGTGCTATAACTGGAAACATTGTTGAATAAGCAGTCTTAAAACAGACAGTGCCTTCAGCTGAAAATCCACAACTGGATAATTTCTGTACTAATACACAATGGCTTACAGTTTTAAAGGTTCGCCTTTGGTTTAGGAATACTGCATTGGACAGATTCATTATCCATGTTAATACAGATCTGGTCAGTGAGTATGTATAATACTGCAATAGAGCTATACTTGGGCCAAAGAACAAACATGTTGTTTATCTGCTAAGATGCCAAAGTTAAAGAAAATATTTAATGCAGTGATTCAGGGAGAAAGGGGTTATAACATTTTGTGTAGTTATTGTCTCCCTGTGGCTTTTTGTTCAGTAAGGAGGCAGTACCAGACTTTGGAAATAGTATGACCAAATGGTCCATCTCCAAAGCTAATTGTGGCCTTTTTTTGTTTTTGCATCTCCTCAGAACCAAGCCCAGTGGCCTTTCTACCAGCACAGAATCAGTCAATTTGTCCCATGATAACAGGAGCCAGGGACTCCCAGGCAGATAACAGCTCCCAGACCATTTGCTCCCACTCTGGAGTCCCTTATGAGCTCATCTGCTCATGGTGAGAGTCAGGTAGAATGGAGTGAACCAGCTTTTCTGGTCCTGTGGGGTGGCTTGCCCCCTCCTCTCCCCAGCGGAGCACCCTCCTCTGTGATGGTACTGGTGGTTCCTCCAAGCTCCACTATGGCTGCCAGGCGAGGGAAAACATGCCGAATTTCCCCTTGGCTCACAGTGCAATGTACACATGGTAGCTCAGGCTTAATGGACTCAAGCTCCATGGAATAGATACTAGTGCTCCCCCTTAGGTGTCATCCCTCTGTCCAGCCTCAACCTTCTCCCTCCTCTTCCAAGGATTGGCAAGCCAGCAGCTATTCAATTCCATCTACCACTGCCAGCTCCTACAAGTGCCCAAGCTGAAATTTGAAATAGGGTCACTTGCAATGTAGTCAAGGCTGTATGTCTCTGCACCACAGAGGAGCTAAATGCTACCAGTGGTCTTGAGAATATTTTGAAGGTTAACAGTGAATGAGTTCAGGGTTCTGACTGGCCAGTGACAGTTTATCAGTTAACTAAGTTAGAGTCATTTTTTTTGTTGTGAAGTTTATGTGTGACTTATATTTGTTAAATTTTCAAGTTTCAGACATCCAGTCACATGTAGTACTTAGAAATAATTGTATGTTTGCAAATACTGGCAGAGTCCAAACTTGCCCAATCAGTTATGGTGCATACTTGCCCAATCAATTATCAGCCTTTGCTAGTTTTGAGATAGCATTGTTAGAGGTGATATTTTGAATCAGTAGCATAGCTAGGGCGGGGAGAAAGGGGCAACTGCCCTGGTCTAAAGATTTTGCAGAGTATGACTGGCTGATCCTGATTGCTCATTAATGAATACTAGCTTTTAAAAGCCGGTATTGCCTTTCTGGCCAAAGCACAGGAGTGTGTGTGTGGTCTAAACTGTTTGTAGCAACCGCTAGATTGTAGCAAGCAGTTTGCTACAGTTTAACATAAAAAAGACATTTTTTTTAAGTAAAACCTGAGCGCTATAGAGCTCCATGTGGGTAATAAACTGTTTGCTACAGTTTAAAAGTAAAAAAAAATATTTAAAGTAAAACCTGAGCACTGTAGTGCTCTGAGATAGTTATAACCTCTAGCAGCATCTCACTACAAATTTGTAGCAAACAGTTTACTACATTTTAAAAGAAAAAAGATTTCTGTATTTTTTAACTAAAATATGAAGAAGGAGGGTTGGTGGGGGGAAGGGTGCAGAGATGGGATCTGATTGACTCCTGTGTTTAAGGAGCCACAGGTAACTTTTTTTTTTGCTCTTCTATCTAACAGATGTGTTAGGAGGGAAGGGGCATGTATCTGGATATCTGGTGTGGCAGTAGAAAAAGTGCCTTTTTTTTACACTAAAATGTGCTAGATTGAGGGCATGGCTTGGAGACAGGACCTGATTGTGAATCTTTTCTGTTTGTGTGTTATTTTTATTTGTTTATTTTTTATTTATTTATTTTTTTGCTATTTACTTGAAGAGCTAGGGTGGAGTGTGGATTGGTTATACTCTACAGGAAGTCAATTGGCATTCCTACAGTTTTGTAGATGTCCTGGTTAAGACAGCTTCCCCTCTCTTTAGGATTAATGAATGTTACAGAAGTTTGGAGGCTGGCTTCACTTGCACGGTAGTGAATTTTTTTCAGGTGTGAGGTAGTATTTGACTCTAGACAATGTCCTAAGTTTTACTAACACCTCACGAAACTTGTAAACAAACAAATAAAATAGCCATAAAAAGGCAAAATAATAAAAAACGAACAGCTAAAAACACAAATTGACTTTATTACACAAAAATCCAACTGGTAAGCACTTTCGTTGCCTTCATGGAACTTCTTCAGACCAAGTTGTATAATGGACACACTTATTTAAATACTTAATAGCAATAACATGTGGCCCAAAACACTTAATGCCTTAACCCTTTCCTTTTAAGAACAACTTAAAAGTGTTCCCTATAATTTAAACCTGGGTATACACATGCATTCAGCCTGATTTGCCAGCAATATTCTTTCCAGTCCATCATGGATTGGAGAGAATATTGCTGGCAAATCAGGCTGAATGCATGTGTATACCCTGGTTTAAATGATAGGGAAAACTTTAAAGTTTAAAGTCATGTTTTCCTTTATTGAGAGATGGGATCTCTTTATATTGTTCCTACAACTAGGAACATGAATCACTTTCTGTAGAATCTAATAATCTGCCATTTCATGACAGATTTTGCCTTTCCATGTGCTTAGAGCTTAATAGTCAGCATTTAATAACAGTGAGTTGTTTATGGTTTATCAAGTACAAAGTTGTACTGGGCACTTGATGCTTTAATTGCATGTTCAGTGCTATTTTATTGATTTATTTATTTTTTACTTATTTATTCTTTCTTAAGTTATTGAGTAAAGGAGCAGCAAGATTAAATCTCATTCTGAGGTATGTAGTCCTGTGCAGGGGTAGTGCAGAATAACAAATTCACTCAACTTGCTTTTCTTTTACAGAAAATAAAACTTAATTCACTGTTGCATTAGTATTTCAATCATTTACGCAAACCGTGGACTATGCGTTTGGTAAAAGAAAAAGATAGCATCTTTATCCTCTATACCAGTGGACTAGATATGGTATCCCCATGCCTAAGATCTACCTGAGATAATAAACTGCCCTCAGTTAAAATTCATATAGGCTGATCATGTAATGGAGATGGTGCTTTGTGCAGGCAAACTGTAGTACTGGCTGCTGAGCTGCAATTCCCATACCAGATTTAAAAAAAAATGTTTAAAAAATCTAGTTACTTCATGTTTTAGCTTAACTTCTTAAATAACACTTAACTTTCTTATTGTAAACCTGACACACATGCATTAAAACATAGTGTACAAGTGTGGAGTCCTGAAGTATTTTCTACTAAAAACAGTCAACTTGATATGTTCTAATTTTCAAAACAGCCCAGCATTTAGACATCTTCCTTCCCCTGCTGAGAATAAACTGGTTACACCTTGCTACACATTCTCCTGCCATTTCTGAGGAAGTAGAAAAGGTTCTACATTTTGGGTTGCTTAGCCACTAAAGCATTGATCAATCATTTCCTATTGGCTCAGTCTACATCAGATGCCTAGTACCTTATGTAAACTAAAAGAAGTGTGTGTGTGTGTGTGTGTGTGTGTGTGTGTGTGTGTGTGTGTGTGTGTGTGTGTGTGTGTGTGTGTGTGTGTGTGGCTGTGGGTGTACATGCTGACATTGTAATGTGTTGTAATGTCTGTCCTGATAACTGAGGAAAAGTATATTATTTTGGCCATTATTTATGTTTTTATTCATTCAACTGACCACAATTAGATATCTGAGGTACACCACCAATAAAGCAGTTCAAATTCTGAGACATATTTGTGTGTGCGTGTGTGTGTGTGTGTGTGTGTGTGTGTGTGTGTGTGTGTGTATGTGTGTGTGTGTGTGTGTGTGTGTGTGTGTGTGTGTGTGTGTGCACACATGCGGGCTCGCGCATCTGACTGCAAATGGGGGAAGAAGGATGAAGTAGGTTGCACTGCATGCACCTACCAAATATGAGCTAACTTACATTATTCAGCCCACTATATGTTTCTTCATCCATTAGGTCACAATCAGGAATTCATGTTGTACACAGCCAATAAAATAGCTGCTACTGGTGGACATAAAGGCAGTCTGTTGATGAAACTGACTGATTCTTACTGCCTTTTGATCACAGCTATACAATCACTGATCTGGCTTCCAGGAACAGTGCATGTTAGTGTAAAATAAGCTGAAATGCATTACTGTGATCAATATTACTATATTGTATGTATCACTTATTTTGATAACCGGGACAGTTCAATTGAGTCAATGGGCCATTTTCAGCAGACACCCAGATAGAAAAGCTCCACAACTGCTTCAAAATCATTTAACAGTAGTTGATTAACTACATACAAGGGAAAAAAGACCTACAACAGATTAAATATTTTACAATGAGTTGGGGAGAAAGGCTCAACAAAAACACGCATAAAAATATTTTACAGTAGCTGATAAGTAATTATATACAAGGGGAGAAAATCACCATAACAGATAAAAGCACAGACTGAAATACATTTACAGAAATATTAACACAATATGCACTGCAATAGCAAGACACACTGTAGAAGTGGATGACCTCTGTTAAGCAAACTAATAGATAATTATTGAAAATATTGACTGCATTTCTAATAATGTATGGAGCTGAAAGATAATAGAGCACCCTGCTGCCAGAATAGGGGAAGATAATGAAATGAGGAGGAGTAATGAGCAGGGGGGAAATTAAGGACGTGGAGTGAGACAGTTATTAAACAGATAAGAACACTATGGAAGGACATAAGAGAGAAAAATAAATAGCAAGTGTTGACTAAAGAGGTAGAAAAGCATACATTAGTCGTGTGGTATCATTAACTTTAGAGCTTCTTTTGATGTTAGGCTATTACTAACTCTATGATATGGAGGAGTTAGTGAATTCAGAGTTAAAAAGCACAGTCATGTTGAGTAGGTGGTCACACATCTGTTTTGAGGGTTGTGCATGTACAATTCCTGGTGTCAGATAAATATTTTTTAGACTGGCCTTCAGTTGGAAATGTTGCTAGTATGTTTAAAAAAATAAGAGAATTCAGTTCCAGGAGTGGGCTAGATAGCTGGACTAGAGAGAGGTTCCTGCTGACAGGTGTGATTTGGAGGTAGTGAGGAGCATTTTGTTTCAAGATCAAAGTGGCCTAGCAGGGGTGTATGTGTGCAATAAATCTTGTAGGGCTTTGCTTTGTTCTGATTTATATAGTAATTTGTGGACTAGGAGTAGTTGTATGTGAATGAGTTGCTTGGGTAATTTAAGCTAATCAAGCTGTTTTAGGACTAAGCAGAGATAGGTTTTGTTTGATGAGTTATTGGCAAATTTGTTATTTTATTATAGCACTGGTTTAGTTTATTTTGCATGAAGCTTGAAGGTTAAACAGTAAAAGGGATCAAACTAGAAAGTGGGAAGTATGATTGTAGAGGCCAGGAGTTTCCTGGATGAATCAGTCTAGTTTTTGTTCTATAGAGGACCCCTAATTTTTGGTGAGTTTTTTATTTTATTTTATTTTATTTTTTTTGGACAGCTTGTTGCACATGTAAGTCAAATTTCAGGTTATCATCAATTGCCATTCCTAGTAGTTTGCTATGGGGAATGACTTTTACAGGGGTGTTGCTGGACACTGTTGTTCAGAAATTTTGTTTGAGGTGCATAAGTACTTTGGAGTGGAATAGCAACAACTTTATTTTTTGGATTGAGTACAAGCTGGTGATAAAATGACTCTTGGGTGAGGTGCTGTAAATTAATTATTTTACTAGCAGAACAGATTAATGTAGCTAAATGAAATGGTATTGAAGACCTTGGATAGATCCAGAAACATGGCAGAAACCAGTTGGTCGTTCTGTGACTAGGTTAACAGTGTTGGTGAAGTTTAAGAGAGATGTGGTAGTGCTCAGCCCTGATCTGAAACCATGTTGTGGGGGGTGAGGAGGTTGTTTGTGAATGAATCATTAACTGATTATGAATGTATTTTAAAAGGATTTTTAAAAGAGGGGAGAAAATGACAATGGTACTAACGTTGGATATATCATTCGAGTTACCTCACTTGTGAAGTGGAATGATGTAAGATTTGTTTCCACAAGGCCGGGACATGTAATTCCTGAATAGACCTATTTATGAGAATGTATACTGGAAAGAAAATTGAGATGACTGCTGTTTTTAAGAAATCACCAGAAATTTCATCCAGAGCAAGTGTACTTGGTTTCATTTGTTTCAGATATTTTGTGATTGTTATGATAGATGCTGGTTGAAAGGAGAAAGAGTTAGGATTCATGTAACTGGGAGGTGAGACTTGGGTTGAGGTCAGATTATTAGAACAGGTTGATGTGGTTTGAGTATCATTGTGAAGCAGTTTAGCTAGAGATAAAGTGATATTTGAAAGATTAACTGTTTCTCTTGGGGTGCAATGGGGGTTGGGGTTTGGTTGTCCATTTGATCCAGGACGTAGTACTTTAGATATGGTGGCCCAGAATTATCTAGAATTGCAATACCTATTCTACAGACTGGAGTAATGCATTTTCTTGTCAAGTTTTATATGGGATTTGGTTTTATTTCATAAGTATTTACACTGCTGAAGATTGTTTTCTGTTTTATTACTGAGCCATGCCTTCCAGGCTTTATCTGTATTCCTCGTCAATTTCCTGGGAGTAAGAGTAAGACAAGGAGCAAGCTTGTTTTACACTCTTTTAAGCCTGTGGACACGATATTTGAAAAAGGCACTACTGAACTGGGGCCAGAGTTGAGGGGCAAGTACTAACTGCATCCCAAGCCACACATGCTTACCTGTAGTGGTCAGTAATGCAATAGGTCAAGCACCAATACAAATATTTAAGAGGACTTAAAAATATTTGTAGCAGTAATTTAAAAATTATAATATGCAGGGCTATTAATGCAGGCTGAGAAATGTTAGAATAATAATATGTGCAGGTATCCTTTGTTCTTTCAGCTTGCTTATATAGACTGCCATCATAGCTGGAGCTGTATTATGGCTGGGAGCTGACACAGACCTTTATTTTTGATAAGGATACTGATCCTGGGACATGTCTGGAGAATCACTATTTTTTCTTATCTGATCACAACTGAACATATTTAGAGTATGCAATCAATGAAATCACTATACTAAGTGGGAAATGAGGTAGTCTGTAGCAGAATTTGACTGAATTCAGTGTAGTGTGATACCAGTTAAACAGTCATGACTATATTTAACCCTACCCAATTAGTTGCTTAGTGCAGCTACCTCCCCACACTTTGAAGTCATCAGCTATCACTGATTATGTGATCTTTTACTGTGGTTCAGGATACGAAGATCTAATGGACCCTATGGTAGCAAATGATAAAAGAATGGCAGGCACTCAGGATCACAGCATGCCATGCTCTGTAAAGTTACTCATTATTCAAGCAGTGAACATTACTGTAACACCAAATGTTGAAAATGCAGATTAACTCAGATATTGGGCTGGGAACAGATACATTTATCTCTGAAAGACAAAAAAAAATTCTATTTCTGCAATATTATTAAACACCTTTCGGATAAGGAAGAAGAGTTGTTGACTAATGAGAACTAATTTTTATTTTTATTTGCTTTTGTTTAATGGGTTTGTAGGATTGGGTTTAGTCAAAAAAACATTTTCAATGGAGGCCCAAACTCACATCAAACTGACCTGCCAGGTTTTGATACTTTAGACAGACTATTGTGCAATAGTGTGTTTTGCAAAAACCATTCCAGAGATTTCAACTGAACTAATGATTTGGTCTGGTAAGATCAGACTTAAAATGCAGAATGAATTATCTGTCCTACATCTATTACTACAGAAAACAAAGTAATGCATTTGCATCTGTAATATATGATCCAGCAACATATTTACCAAATGTATCTATGCACTTGAGATTATAGCCATTACCATCAAACTGGTAGGTGTCACAAATAACTGCATTTTAGTATTTGACCACAAAATCAGTAGTATAAGTCTTTTAACAAATCAAAAATTCTAAATATTATATAGGGCAGAACAATTAATTACAGTCACAGCACCCAAGTATATGTATTAGTCATGTAGCAGTTATAGTACACTGGAGACATTTTTGTCCTTTTTAAGTGCCGTTTGTTTACAGTGCAATGCATTTGTTCCCCTAAAAAAAAGTAACAATGATAAGAACACATTTGCACAATGCAGTTTTAAGTAATTGCCAGTTTAGAACCCAAACTCACAGCTCTGTTTTAAGCCAAAGCCAAAGTATCTTTACTCATTAATTGGCAAAATATCAGACTTCACTTCTGTGACACAATTCAAAACCATCCATTCTCTCCTCTATGAATCTGAAAGCTATCCTTTCATACAGTCCTCCTCAAATGGTGCACCTCATATCCTAATGACTGGTTTATCATATGCAACCTCAAAACATCTAAAAAAACATTTGGAGCGTCCTACTCAAAACAGGGATACTGTCAAGATGTTCAGACACACACACACACACACACACACACACACACACACACACACACACACACACACACACCTACATAAATACACCATCATTGCTTAATCTTGGAGAAGAGGAAGGGATGCTATTCTCAGAATCTCAGAATCTAACTGCTATTGAAATAATGTCAGTGTTTTGAGCATCAGTCAGCTGGCTTCTAACTAGCAGTGGGCTTCCTAGAAATGCATTATCAAAAAATAATAATTTTAGTGACTCCACCTTCTCCACTATAGAACAAGCTACCAAATGTTGTCAGATTAAATCATTTTTAAGACAAATTGCAAAGGACATTAAAGTAGTACTGCATGGATGCATGGAAGTGCAACTGGATAAAAGGTGTCATATAGCTCCTACATTGTGTTTAGAAGTCTCTTGTCTGCTCCCCTCAAAAAATACACATCTTTTCTCCTTAATCATTTTGGAGTGTTATCATTTTGGTGTCTTAGGCACTCCTCATATAGTGATCAGCTTTTATATCAATATATAAATACTGTGTATCATAACTCTAGCATGCATTAGGATTAGTAGTATATGATGGTGCATTCATACCCAGTGTTGCAAATGGAAACTGAGCCTGTGCAAAACATCAGCTGAATATATGAGTCCATGTTATGTCTCCATCTGGAAACAGAATGTCATCTGTGTGTTTCTTTACATCTCCATTATCTCACGTATACTCTGCACTACATATTAAGGTACTTGACTGCATTGTGGAATTTTTCAATGCTGACCTACACTGGGATCTGCCAGATATAGGAATACAAGTACATAGTAAATGAATACAGGATGCTGGATTTAATCAAAGAAAATATAAAATCAAGGAATGTAAATGTAGTAATAACGACTTACAAACATATACTGAAAATCACTAAAGCATACACTTCAACATTTAGGGAAGGTATCACGACACTGGGGTCTGTTCAAAACCAGTTTTAGACGAATAGCACTTGACATGAGGAATGTAGCCTAAGAGGAAAAGTAATAGTGGATTAAATCATACTTCTTTTCATAAAAAGCAAGACAAGTGACTTAGTAATTTAATCAGTATTTGAAAGGCAGGGGAATTTGTAAAATGTATAGAAGGGGTCTATCCATCCAGAAGCCTTTTTCCCATTGTTGTACATGGGGTTGGGGTGTCACTACAACAGTGATAATCCCCTAATAATCCCCTAAAGCTAAGGTTCATACCACTGGATGGTTAGCCCTGGCACAGTTGTTCTTCCATACCACTCATTCACACCTATGACCAATTTAGAGTGCCCAAGCCACATACTGCATGTCTTTGGAATATGGGAGAAAACCAGAGCACCCAGGAAAAAAATAATGCAAACACATGGAGGACATGCAGACTCCACACAAAAGGCACCCCAGTCACAAATCAAACCAGGGAACCTCTTGCTATGGCTGACAACACTATGCTCGGTGCCACTGTGTCACCACTTCAGTATATATATCCCAGGAAAAGTGAGAGAACAGCAGACTACAAAAGATGAGTTTGGAAATCAAAAGGGCAAGAAACAGCTAAATGTAATGAAGGAGAAACTCAAGTTCCTGTGTCATCTAGAATGTTCTACTTCAAGAAATAAGCCCATTAAATCAGAATTTAAAATGATGATGGGTGGTTGATATAAAGGATGGTGTCCCACAAGTTAATGTTGACATATGTATAAAGAGAACCTAGAGCGGAAGAGAGCAAAGTAGGTAAGTCAACTATTCCTAAAATTCAGCGAATGACAGAACAGACACCTGTGAAGAGCTCTTTATATCAGGCCTCTAGTAAACTTGCATGATTTCAGTCTCAGTATAGCCTGCAGAATGCATGATGTGAATGTGATCCTGGAGGCAAAAAAAAAAATATTAAGGAACCAAATGCCATCTGCAGGACAGCCATCTTATAACCATCTATGCGACATTATCTGAATCAAACACCTGCTGTAAAGGAGTACTTCTCCACAAAGAATCATGTAAAGATTTCACAATCCTATTGTATTTCACTTTATTCAAGATTCAGATGCTGGTTATTTTCACATTACTTATAGCCTTAAAGTACAGTAGTTTGTCATCCATTCTAAATTTCATTACTGAATGGTGTCTTTGTGAGCATTTAAATTTCGTTCTGCTGTATGGCAGCATGCATTATTATCACAATAAGTAGACTGTTATTCTAGTAATGCACTCATCTGCGACCACAAAAGGAGACATTTTAGCTGAGACTGCAGACTTTCAGTGATTGAATGAAATACAGCCAATGCTGCTCCTTAAAATGCCAACAGAAATATACAGTCTCAGTACAGCAGTGCAGATAACATTATTGCAAACTTATAAAAAATAAAAGTAATTTAATGCTTGTGAATTTCACCTTCAGTGTTTATTATTCAGTCATTAATTTCTGTACTATGAGAAGTCAGCTGTAACTGCCTTTAAACTTTAATTTAATTTAATAATTGTCCCCAATTCCCCCACCTCATAATAAGTAGCCACTTTCTGTGAATGCCCCGATGATGTTAAACTGGGATTAAAATTAATGCACAAATGCCCACAGTCATATTTTAAGCTGCTGTTGTCATACTTATTTATGTACAGCATGCATCCTCACCCCTACCTCCCAAATGACAGCCAGCTTTTCTCTGTACCTTTCTGATGTCAGTCTGATACAAACTTGAAAAAACAAATACAGTATTACATATATAAACAGAGACATATTTACTCTCCTCCAAAAAACAGTCACCAGTATATGCATCATATGTTTGTGAGGAAAATGAAAAAAAAAAAAAAAGTAGTGACTGAAGTAATCTTTACCAGTTGTTACTTCTAGAGACATTACAATGCTCCTATACACGCTATAGTGACCACTGTGTACCCTTCTGAAGTTAAAGAAATAGTGACCACACTTTCCCCAACCAAACACAAGATATAGTGACTTCTGTGTTTTGAGAGAAATGTTAAAGAAATAATGACATCATCCCCAGCTCCCCACCCACAAGTATAGTGACTTTCTGTGTAAACCTATGGGCAGGGCTGTTTTTACACAAAGTGGGGTTCAGGGCAGAGGTGGCTACTATGCCCATGTCAAAATCCACTTATACAGCCTTGCTCTGTGGGGGCCACTAGCCCCCAGAAATTCTGTAGGTCTGGTCTGACAAAAAAAAATAACAATACTTGTCTCACCTCAACTGTCCTCATAAATTCAAAAGCCAAAAATATTTCCAAAAATATCCAGTTGATCACTGTTAGCAATAAGGCAAAACACTTATCACCATGCCACTCCTCTCATCTCAACTGTCTACACGAAGCAAGCAATATAATCAAAAAAGTATCCAGTTGATCACTACCAATATTGTTTTAAAATATTAACACTAACTCACTGTCTTATTCCTCAAAATCTGTCAGCAGAATATCCCTGATTTTATTTTGAGTATAAAAGTACTTCCTGCAGATTGGCCTTCACTCCTACATTTGAAAGATGAGTGGTCTCAGCTCCTACTAAACACCAACCAAAGAAAGTCCAGCACCAAAGTGGATTGAATAAATCCAAAGATTTATTGAAAGTAAACTTGATACATGTGGCTGGTCCAACAAACAAACCGGTTTCAGCTCAAAGGAACCTTCTTCAGTGTTACTGTTTCATGACATCAGCACATATTTAAATACAAAATATTTAATAAGTAAAGTCATGCTATTGGTGCATACCAAATTAGTTCTGTTCATTGAGGCCAGGTTTAAAGAGAGCTCCCAATCTTACTATCCAGCCTGATTCCTTATCATTAAGCTTGGTATGCCATCCTGTTTTGCACATCCTATTCCCCTGAATTTTGTCTATTATTGTAAAATGAAATTTGGCAGTGTGGTGGGTTAATGTATGTTTAAAAAGTGCACTGGTCATTCTCTTATTTCTCATGTCACTCAAATGCTCACTAATTCTAATTCTTAGGGGTCGTGAGGTTTGACCGACATAAAATGCTGAACAAGAACACTGGATAAATAAATCACCCAATCACCGCTACAATTTCCCATAATATCAATGTTGTATATCTTTGGTGTGTTCTTGCTGGTAAATTCTTTAGTTTTGACCATGTGTGCAAAAAGCACTACAATGTCAACAAGGGTAACTGCCTTTTAGTTTTTCCCCCAGTAAAGTAGTTTGATGAACTTCCTTGTTGAAAATTTTCTTATAATGGGTAAGATGTGAATTTATAGTTCTACCTCTACGGTATGAAAATAAACATTGTGGGGGCAATATGTTAGCCAATTGTTCATTGGCCAACAAAATGTACCAATGATCATTTATAATGTTTTTAAAGCCGTTGGTGTTATGACCATATGTGGTAACGACGAATTGGTGAAGATATTTAAGATCTCTGAGTTGTGGAAATAGATTTATATTGTAGCAGATCCTCCCGGTTGTGTTTGGCTGCATTAACATTTGCACTGTGTATATTCCCAACTGGATATCCCCAGTTAAGGAATCTGCTGATTAAATCATTCCTCCCAGAATTGTATGCCTCAGGTGTGGAGCAGATACGTTTAGTATGTAAAAATTGAGATTTATGTATATTCCAGATGATGTGGGGTGGGTGTTGAACTGTGGAAATTTCCTGAAGGTCTCAGTTTGCAATGTGTTATCAGAATCTCTATGTATCATTACATCCAAAAATGTAATTTGATTCAGATCATAATTCAGGGTAAATTGAATACCCCATTTGTTCTCGTTTAGATATTCAACAAATTCCAAAGCATAACTGATATCACCCTTCCACACCATCCAGCAATCATCCAAAAAATGACGCCAAATGTCCATGTTATCCAAAAATATATTGTGAGTAGTGTCATATATCAATTGCTCCTCAATATACCCCATGAACAGGTCTGTGTATATTGGGGCAAATGAGGCACCCAGCTCCTATGAACTCATAAAATTGAGTGTGTTACTTGAAGTCAAGTGTAGCACTGCCTCCTAGATCAGCCAATGTATGGGCATATTTTCTCTTGTGGTACTTTATTTATTTATTTTTTAGGAAAAGAAACAATGAATATGGTTATCCATTTCAGAATAAAGCCCTGTACCTTAAATCTGATGTTAAGACCTTAGCTATTATGCCAACCCCTCCCCCAAAGTAGACTGGGTACAAGTATCCATTTTTCAGGTGTAACCCAGAAGTACAGTTTAGTTAAGTAGCCTTCTCAAAAATCACACAACAGGCACCTGAAGGCTAAGGGAATCAAACCCTGGACTATAGGAAGCAGCTCATAGTTTTAAACCTTTGTATGCCCATACAAATGCAAAGCATTAAATCTGGAGCTGCTAAATTAAAAAAAAATAATAATTTAGATATTACAAATACATATTTAAGAAAAAAAGGCTAACAAAAGTCTAAGATGTCTGTAGGTCTGTAAGAATAGACATAAATTAAATATGTTGCTTAAAATAACACATCTCCTAAATTATGAAGTAATAAATTCTGTTAGAAAGAGTAAAATCATAGACCTTAATAAACATGACCAGGATCAAAGGGATGATTAGCTAGTTGACATAGAATCACAAAAGATTACTGAACTGATGGGAAACTTGTTTAACTGTTACTGAAACTGAAAACATAAAAATCAGTAGCAATAAAACCGACTCAGTTAACAGTGATTGTTAGGAAGATGCAAAAAACTAGGTAAACAGTATGGTTTTCTTTACAAATGTAAAATGCATAAAAAGTGAACTAGCTGTATTAGAGCTTTATCAAATTAAAAAATATGTGTGTTGTACCTTTACTCATATATGCTAACACTAACACTATACTAACAGTAACTCTAACTCTAACCTGAACCCTAACTAGCTGTATTAGAGCTGTACCGGATTAAAAAATGTATGCATCACCTTTACTCATAAATGCTAACCCTAAAGCTAACCATAGCAATAACTCTAATCCTATTTAGCTATATTAGAGCAGTACCAAATTAAAAATAAAATGAGTGCAGCACCTTTACTTATATGTGATAACCCAAACACTAACCATAACCCTAACCCTAACTTTATCGCTAACCCTCAACAAACCCTAACTAACTGTATTAGAGTAGTGCCACATTTAAAAAAAAATGCGTTCACCGCCTTTACTCATGTATAATAAACCTCACATAAACCTAACTCTAAATCTAACTCCAACACTATACTTAACTAGCTGTATTTTTATACCAAACTACAAAAAAGGGGGCATCACATTTACTCACATCAGCTAACCCTAGTCTTACAGCAGTACCAAATAAAAACAAATGGGTGCACCATTTTTACACACATGAGCTAAACTTAGCTCTAATCCTAACCCTAAATGTAAGCAACTTTACTCATATGTGTTAACTCTAACCCTAACATTAAACCTACCATAACCCTCCCAAATTAAAATCAGCTGTTCAGACAGAAAAAGGGTGCTGCGATGGGGGCTGCTTGTGCCCACATCTTTGTGAATATTGTGTTGACACAATGGGAGGTCAACACCATTTTTTCATCAGAGCTTTTTAAACACTGTCACTATTATGGGCAATACCTGGACATTATTATTTTATGTGATGGAACCAGTCTGCAGTTGGATAAGGTTTTTGAATGCTTAAATCTTAGTACTGGGTTTCTTAGGTTTACTATGGACACCAATGAGGAAAAAGTTCATTATTAAGATAGTGTACTTTTTATGGACAGAGTGAATAAACATTTTGTGTCCTCTTTGTATAGAAAATTGACATACACCAGTTCCTTGCTTCATTATCAGAGTTGTCACCCAGTTCACCAAAAAAGATCCCAGGTAAGGGACAACATGTCTGGTTAGCCCGGATGATTAGTGATAATGGTCTTTTTCAGGTGGAGAGCGACACCATGAAAAGTATGTTTATTAGGAGAGGTTACCTCACTGCTTTTTTGGGCCCAATTTTTGAGGAAGTATTTCAAAAAAGACAAAATTGCCATTTTTTCCCTTGTTAGGTTTAGTAGATCAAGGAAATGATATTTTATGGAAAGACAAAGGTTCAGAAAAGATCACCCCCAAAGACTATAGTAATGCCCTTGTTTTATCTTACAATTTACACTTTCAGGTCATTAAAGACATTATTTTCAGGAATTGGGAATTTTTTGAAGCAGAAAAGAATCATTTAAGAAGGGTGGGGGTAAAACCAAGAGTTGTTTACAGAAAGGATCATTGTTTTAAAAACTATACAGAGAGATGCCCGAGTATGAGTTTAAGGGGTGCCATGAAAAAAAATGTGGCAATTGTCCCCAGTGTCAGTTCATTATTGAGGGTAACAAAGTTTACATCAAAGGCTTTGGAACTGTTAATTTAAGACACAGGTTATGTGGTTATATGCCAAAGCTGTGAATGTTTTGCATTGGAAACACCATCAATAGGTTTAGAAAGCATATTTACCAGCATGTCTATGACATTCACAAACTAAATGAGAACAACACTTTGGCTAAACATATCTGTAATTTTTCCAACCACAAGTTTAAATTTGTAGCCATTGATCAAGTGGATGTTGGGCCAAGAAGTGAAACAAACTGATTTATTTTTAGAGTACAAAGAATTAATGTGGCAACTTAAATGTAATGCCACACAGTATTCAGGCCTCAATGAAGTCACCTCTATATCCAGTGTTATAAAACTTAAAGCTATTTTTTTCTTTAGAGTTTTTATAGTTTGTGGTTCATAATTAAATTTATAATTGAAATGGACCATCTATTGAGTGTACATGGGTGTGTGTATATTAGTACACATATATGGATATACATATATTTATGTTTTTGTATCCAACAGGGGTCCCTGTTTGTTAAGTATATTCTGTGTTTTTTATAACACATACATTCTTTTTAGAATTTTTTGTTTGGTTTCTATTCTGTGGTAGGGGTGTAAAGGTACTAATGTCTTTTGGTCTCTTTTTACTACTTTTTGGTATTATAGGTTCATAGGTTCATACTAGGCTATCTGCCCTAGGGCTTTTATAAGCCTAGCCAGAGTGTGTTTGGCTTTCGCCACCCATTTTAAATTAATTTTGCTATGCCCTTTTTCGAGGTTAGTATACTGTGCCTCTGTCTAACAGTGACACAGAAGTGATACCCAGGGTAAACCTATGATCTCCCATCCACTCATCAAGATTCCTCTTGAAGAGAGTCAATGAGGGACTTTGCCTAACCTGGACTGGGATTTTATTCCAGAGTGAAGGGAGCCTCTGGGTTATGAATCTGTCCCTCCAGCATGTCCTATTTATTTCAGTGCTGAGGTTCAAGTCTCGAGCGTAGCTCGATGGGATTTGGATTTTCTGAGGTGCAGCATGTCCATTAATTCCGGGTTGGACATGGCTTTATACATCAGGCACAGATCGCCTCTGAGCAGGCGGTATGCCACTGAGTAGAGCTGGAGTTTCTTTAACGGGGCAGCATATGGCATCTGTTTGAGCCCTTTTATCCTCTGGCTGAGGTACTTTTGGGGTCTTTCCAGTTGTTGCAGGTGTCTGGTAAGGTACATCCCAAAAGGGGCATTGTACTCAATTATGGGCCTGATGAGGGATGAGTAAAGAGGCACGATTACCTCTCCTGATCTAGATGTGAATCCCTTCATGATTAGGTGGGCTATATAAAATGTTTTTCTAACCACTTTGGCCACGTGGTTGTCAAATGAGAGATTGCTATCAACTTGGGTCCCCAGGTCCCTAATTACTTCTTCTGTACTTAATGGATTACCACCTATGTGGTAATTTGTGGGCACTTTGTTTTTGCCAAAGGGGATGACTATACACTTTTTGGCGTTTAGCTTGAGGCCATGGCTCTGGCACCAGTTGTCTGTTTCTATGAGGCCCTTTTGGAGGATGCTTGTGTCGGCTGGAGAGTCGATTATGGTGCCCAGTTTGCAGTCATCTGCGAACTTGGTCAGCCACAGTCCTTCCGTGTTGGCCTGTACCTCCGAGAAATATATACCGAACAAGAGAGGTCCCAGGACTGAGCCTTGTGGGATGCCACTTGTAACTGGTTTGGAGTCTGACATGGCTCCAGCAATTCTAACCATGTATGTTCTGTCCTTGAGCCAGTTTGCAACCCATCTAGTGACATAGGGGTTTATATTTAAGCTGGTGAGCTTATCTATAATGCCCGAGTGGGGTATTGTATCAAAGGCTTTTGCGAGGTCCAGGTAGGCTGTGTGGACCACCTTCCCTTCGTCAATGGCCTTGGTGAGTGTTTCAAAGAAATCGACCAGGTTTAAGAGGCAGGATCTGCCCTTAACAAAGCCGAACTGGGTAGGATCCAGTGTCTGTAGGTCCCCAATATCTTTATTTATGAGGTCCATGATGATCCTTTCCATAGCTTTGCAGACCAAGCAGTCAGGCTTATTGGGCGATAGTTTCCAGGATCTGTTGAGGCACCACCTTTGTGGAGAGGGACCACTGTTGCTGTACGCCACTCTCTGGGTACATATCCTGTAGTAAGGCTGAGATTGAATAGTAGTTTTATGTATGGGTTTAGCTCTTCTTGGAGTTCATGAAGGACACAGCCCGGGACACCATCTGGTCCCATTGATGCTGTGTTTTTTGCTTTGAAGAGGGCGGCTCTTACCTGAGCATCTGAGATGTCAGGGGGACAGCACTCTGCTGGGATAGATATTTGCCCTTTTGGTGGGGGGGGGGGGGGTTGCACTGAACCTGTCAGCTAGGATGTTGGCAATGTCTGTGGGTTCGATGTATTTTTTGTCATTTTGGAGTAATTCTGAGCATATCTAGGAATTCCCACCCAGGTTCCTAACATAACTAAAGAAAGCCTTCTGATTATCCTTAGTGTCCTGTGCAATTTTTCTCTCGAAGCTGGCCTTAGACGATTTTATGAGTGCCCATAGTTTTTTGCTAATACTGATCAGATATGCCTTCCCTTTTTGGGATTTTGCTCTATCATGTAGTAGCTTCCTCCTCCTATTGTATAGTTTGTTTATGGCTGGGGTCCACCAGACAGGACATTTGCCTTTGGAGGATTGGGTCTTGGTTTTATTTGGGATTGCATGATCCATGCATTCCTGAAGGTGTTCATAGAATGCATTTATAAAGGATTCTGCGGTCTGGGCTGTATTTTCCACAGGCTCGGGGGCTTTGAAGGATTCCACCTTGGTTTTGAGGAGTGTGAAATTTTCTTTAGAAAAGATTTTCACTGTGGTTTTCTGGGCAGGGGGTGGGGTTGGGATGTGAATATCCAGTGAGATTAGTTTATGGTCTGATCTTACCAGTGAGGGATACACTTCTGGTCTGGAGCATAGAGTCCCCATGTTGGTGATGATCAGGTCCAGTATGTCTTCCTCTCTTGTGGGAATGGTAACAAGTTGTTCCATAGCATTTGAGTTTATAAATTCTAGGAACCTTTGGGCTAGGGTGTTGGAGCTAGAGTAATGCTCCCAGTCTATGTTTGGGTAGTTGAAGTCGCCCAATATAATGGTGTTTGGAGAGACCTTCATATTTTTCAGTGTTCTCAGGAAGGCCGAGTGGGGTTCCTGGGTTTGGGAGGGTGGTCTGTAGCAGGCTATAAACTGGAAGGCAGTTTTATCCACTGTTAGTTGCACATGGATAGTCTCTGATGCTTTGTGCTGTGCCACCAACCTGGAGGTGTGGGTATCTTTGACAAATATTGATACTCCCCCTCCTTTTGTGGTTCGGTCCAAGTTTTGGGGCCAAAAAGCATGGTATGAGGTATAACCTGGTAGTGCTGGGTGCTCTCGGGAGCCTTGAACCAGGTTTCTGTTACTGCACAGATATCAATGTTCTCCATGCTAAGGAGAGTTTTGAGTGTGTGCATCTTGAGGTTTAGACTTCTGGCATTGAGTAGCATTACTCTTAGTTTCTTATCCCTTGTGATACCTATGGAGGTGGGTTTGTCTTTTGAGCCTTGCCTAAAAAGGCACTATGGGGGAAGCAAGAGCCTTTGCCAATATCCAAAAGCCCAGGGGTGACAGGTGCAAGCCGTCCCTAGCGAAGCATCGTGGCTTGTCGAGCATGTCATCCCAGGCTGACAGACATTGGATCCCCTTTGAATGACACCAATACTTAAGCCAATTGTTGAAATTGATCATCTTGTCTTCATATTGTGGCATCATTCTTGGTGAGGGTAAGATGCTACTCAAGGTCAGGGTCATACCGGCCTGGGCTACATGCTCAGAGAGCTCCTCTATGTCTCTTTTCATGTAGTCCAGGGAGGTACATCTCAGGTCATTCACACCAGCATGGACAATGATCGAGTCATATTTGTACTTGCCTTGGAGTGACCTGAGTGCTTGTGTTATGTGGCGGATCCTAGCGCCCGACAGGCAGCTCACCGTGACCTTCTCCTTGTTCAGCCTGGTGAGTGGGACGTCAGTGTGCCTGACGATAGAGTCACCTATTACAAGTGTATCAGGTGTGTTGTTTAGCCTTAAGGGCAGTGACTGTTTGGCACACTGGCTTTGTGAGCTATTTGTTGCACGTGTTTTGTTTTGGGGTAGCGGTTGCTTGGGTGTCTGCTTTGGAGGTCTCTGCTGCTTAGGCAGATTTTTATTTAGAGCCTCCGAGTATGTTTTTGTGTGTTTATGTGTTTGGTTTGCTGTCGTGGTAGGTCTATGTGAGACTGGAATTGTAGTGAGTGTGGTTTCCTTCTCCTCCTGACTGGTTACACCAGTACTGAGTTGAGAGAGCTTAGCCTCCAGTTTGGCTATATGGTTGCATCTCTCACATGTGTTGGAATTTGTTGGGAGGAGGAGAGGGTTGTCTGTGTACAAGAGGCAGTTGTAACATTGCCTCAAGATTCCCAAATTCACCAGCTGGACCGGAGAGGAGATTTGACAACTGACCTTTGGACATGCTAGAATAGTATTGGGAATTCCTTTATAATTGAAAATAAGGGCCAATGGGGAACAATGTACTCAAGGGGAGTTTGTGAGGGTGTAGTGCTTTTAATTTTTTAGTGCTGACTTATATAATTGCTTTAGTGAGCAAGTGCCAGGTAACTTAAATGCAATGTGTTACAGGTAACTTAAAACAACAAACAGTAACTTTCTTTCAAGTGAAACAAGGAAATAAGTACAGTAAGCAAAGCAGATACCACTAGGGATCCACAGAAGCACTGAAAAGCTGCGTTTTAGGTAGAATTAGCGTTTCAGGGAAATAACAAGCAAACAAACAACAAGCATACAAACAAAGCTAGATTCAGCAGGCCTGTATCTAGTCTATTCTACAGCAAACAAGGTGTACCAATTTCAGTAAGAAACAGTTCAAATATGCAGGCACTATAAGCCTTTAACCAGAAATTCCCAGCTCAGAAGGGCAGAGTCCAGCCTCTCCTCCCACAAGAGTGCAGACCATGAACCTTCTTAATGTAAAATAACTGGCCTGAAGCCCAAGTGCTTAAACCAGAACTAATACACTTTTAGAATAACAGACACTGAGCCCTCAATCAGCAGTTCCCAACTTAGAAGGATGTAAGCGGTTCTGCCACTACAGTGCAGACCACAAACCTTCTTAATGTAAAACAACTGGTTTGAAGCCCAAGTGCTTAAAGTAAAAGGCTTAGAATGAGTTACACCAAGCAGTAATAAATACAACTGAGTACTATTAAGATGACGCAAAAGCAAAATAAAGTAGGAAGAAACACAAATACAGTAAAAGCAGATAACATTTTTTTTTTTTTTTTTGAGTGAGCAAATGAGATGGGCCCAGGAGTTACAGGACAGAAACAAGTGCAAATGCAGGCCTTCAAATCAGAAAGTTGAGAGGGATGGAAGACCGCCCAAACGGCCAATAACTACACATTCTGGGCCAGAACCACTCCTTATGTGGTAGACAGGTTACCTAATGCTTACCACTCCCACTGATAAGCCAGAAGGCTTCCCTCCAACACAGAAAGGCTTGGGGGGGCTCAGAAGCTTACAAACAGTCCTGGATACAGCAAATCTGTATCTGGAACACTAATTACAGGAAAGGTAGGAAACAGGCTTACATTTTTTTTTTTTTTTTTTTCAGAAAAGTAGCAAAAACAGTAGTAAAACAATTCACATGCAGTGCAAGCTGGCACACTTGAGTATGTAGCAATATTAGTCCACACACAGTTTGAAAAAATGTAATTAAATTAAAAAGGACTAAAAGCAAGTGCAGAAAGGGTTTATTAGGTAGAATGCGGTAAAGAGATGGGACTGGGGGAGTGTCCTAGATCAAATCTACAGTGGGGCGGGCACTGCAAAAGCCACCAAATTTAAACTACAACCAAGAACAGGGAGGGGGGGGGCGGGGAAGACAGTTTCAACAAGAGGTGTGAGGAATCACAGTGCAAATTTATAAAACCAGAAAAATATATACTGATCTCTGTATATTTGCAGAACAGTAAGACAACAGATATCTAAGCAGCGATTTAGCTCTATAATACAGAATAATACAGAAAAATATACTCAGCTCTATATATTTGCAGATAGTCTTGTAAGGCTCTCTCTCAGTGCACAGGTTCCAATTTAAATGCAGGCTGTTATTGTCAATGTTCAATCAATAGGTTTTGTAATTTTGAACATGTTTTATATTTTTAAGGAGATAGTCGGAAGTTCAATTAACTCAATTAAGGTAGTCAGGTGGTTTGGTCATAGTATATAATTTCTGTGGTTGAATTTTATATTTGTTCTGAGAAGTCTATAGTTTACTACTGATGAAAGCACTTAGCAAATAAATGTTTTAAATCCACTCTGGTCCGTTCCCGTCTTCTTTTCTTTTTTTATTTTGTTTATTGCTAACAATAACTCTAACCCTAACTCTAACTCTAAGTACCTGTACTAGAGCAGAACCACATTTAAAAAAATATGTGAACCACCTTTACTCATATGTGCTAACATTAATTCTTATCCTAACCCTAACCCTAACTCTAATAATCACTAGCTGTATTAGAACAGTACCAAGTTAAAAATGTGCCACTTTTACTCATGTAGGTTAACTTGAATTCTAGCCCGACCCTACTAACTGTTTTAGAGCAGTACCAAATTTTAAAAAAATGTGTGCACCACCCTTATTCAATGTGCTAACCCTAAAACTAGCCTTAACCCTGACACTAACGCTAACCCTAACCTTAACATTAACCCTAACACTAACTAGATGTACTAGAACACAATAATTTAAAAAAAATGTGTGCACCACCTATGTGCTAACCCTAACAATAACACTAATTCTGACCCTAACCCAAACTAGCTGTAGTACAGCAGAATCAAATTAAAAAAATGTGTGCACCTCCTTTACTCATATGTGCTAACCTTACCACTAACCTTAACCATAACCCTAACTACCACATTAATACAAAATGTTTTTTGCACCACCTTTACTCATAGGTGTTAACCATAACACTACGATAATCCTAAACATATCCCTATCTAGCTGTACTAGGGCATTACTGAATTAAAATAAAGGTCTGCTCCACCTTTACACATTTGTGTTAACCTAAACATAACCTAATTTTAACTTTTGCCCTAACTAGTTGTATTACAGCATAACCAAATAAAAAAGGGTGTACCACCATTATTCATATATCTAACTGTAACTCTAAAGCTAACCCAAACCATAACCCCACCTTGCTTTATCAGAGCAGTACCAAAAAATTTGCGTATCGCTTTTCCTCATATGAGCTAACCCAAACCCTAACACTAACTCTAACCCAAACCCAAGCTACTTGTAATAGAGCAGTACCAAATTAAAAAAATGTGTGCATCACCTTTACTCAAGAGTGCTAACCCTAACATTGACTCAAGCTTTAACCCTAACCCTAACTCTACCACTAACTCTAACAGTAACCTTAATCCTAATCCTAACCCAAACTACCTGTGCTATAGCAGCAACAATTTAAAAATGTGTACACCACCTTTACTCATATGTGTTAACCTTATCTCTACCCCTAACCCTAATCCTAACTCTAAACCTAACCCTAACTACCTGTATTAGAGCAGAGTCACTTGAAAAGAATGTGTGCACCAACTTTACTCATATCTTCTAAACCTAACCCTAAAGCTAACTGTAGCCTTAACTCTAATCCTAAAACTAACTCCAACCAAACCCAAACTAGTTGTAATAAAGCAGTACCAAATAAAAAAAATATATGTGCACCACTTTTACTCATGCATATTAACCCTAACTATAACCTTATCCCTAACCAATTTACTCTTATTTGCTAAACTTAACCTTAATTATAACCATAACCCAAACCAGCTGTACCAGAGCACTACCAAATTAAAAAAAAAAATGTATGCACCTCCTTTTCCCAAGAGTGCTAACCCTAACCCTAACTCTAGCCTTATTCGTAACCCTGACACTAATTCTAACACTAAACTTAACCCTAACCCTAACCCAAACTAGCTGTAATACAGCAGTAACAAATTAAAAAAGGTGCACCACGGTTGAGCATTTGTGCTAACTCTAACACTAACCCAAACTTTAACCCTAGCAAGAACCCTAACCCTAATCCAGCCTAGTTGTATTAGAGCAGTACCAAATTAACAAAACAATGTGTGTACCACCTTTACTTACATGAGCTAACCCTAGTTGTCACAGTAACCCTAACCCTAGCTAGCTGTATTGCAATAGAACCAAATTCAAAAAAATGTGTGCACCAACGTTACTCATATGTGCTAACCCTAGTCCTAACTTTAACTCTAACTCTAACTCCAACCTGCTGTAGTAGAGCACTACCAAATAAAAAAAAATGTGTGTACCACTTTTACTCATAAGTGCTAACTCTAAAACCTAACCCTAACATTAACTAGCCGTAGTTGAGCAGTACCAGATAAAAAAATGTGTGACCACTTTTGCTAATCCTAATTCTAATCCTAACCCTAACCATACATACATCCATAACCCATTTTCCTATTTTTGTATATGGGGGCAGGTGTCATCTCAACTGTGACAATCATATAGAGCCAAGGTTTACCCCACCAGGTGGCCATCCCTGCCACAGTTATTCTTCCATAACATACCCACTTGCACATGTACTCACACCTATAGCCAATTTAGTGTCCGATCCACCCTTTGCATGTGTTTGGAAAGACTCTAAACTCTAAGGTTAACCCTAACCATAACCCTGTATTAGAGCAGTACCAAATTAGCTAAACAATGTGTGCACCACCTTTACTCACATGTGCTAATCCAAACTCTAACCATAACCCTAAGCTAGCTAGACTTATTAGAGTAGTACCATATTAAAAAATGTGTGCACCACCTTTATGCATATGAGTAAACCCTAACTCTAACCCTAACCCTAACTCTATCCCTAACTGTAACTCTAATTACCTGTACTAGAGCAGAACCACATTAAAAAATGTGTGCACGTCCCTAATTCTTAACCTAACCATAACACCAACTCAAACCCTAGGCCTAATAATCACTAGCTGTATTAAAGCAGTACCAAGTTACAAAATATGTGTCACTTTTACTCATATATTCTGACTTGAATTCTAATCCTAACCCTAACCCTAACTAGCTGTTTTAGAGCAGAACCAAATTAAAAAATTCTGTGCACCACCCTTACTCAATGTGCTAACCTAACTCTAATAACACTAAATCTAGCTTTAACCCTAATCTTAACCCTGACACTAACTCTAACCCCAACCTTAACACTAACCCTAAAGCTAACTTGTTGTACTAGAACAGAGTAATTTAAAACAAATGTGTGCACCACATATGTGGTATAACCATAACACTAACTATGACCGTAACCCAAACTAACTGTAGTAGAACAGTACCCATTTAAAAAAAATGTGTGCACCACCTTTACTCTGTGTGCTAACCCTACCCTAACCCTCACTAGCTGTATTAGAGCAATACCAAAGTAAAAATAAAAATGTGTGCACCACCTTTCCTCAAATATGATAACTCTAACTATAACCTTGTACCTAATCAGTTTACTAACATTTGCCAACATTAACCCTAACCCAAACTACCTGTACTAGAACAGTACCAAATTAAAAAATATATATGCACACCACATTTACTCAAAAGTAGTAACACTAACCCTAACTCTAGTCTTAACCCTAACTCTAACCCTAACCAAATTAAAAAGAAATGTGTACTTCATCTCTACTCATATGTGATAACTGTAACTCTAACCCTAACTGTAACCCTTACAAGAAGCCTAATCCTACCCTAATTAGCGGTATTAAGGCAGTAGCAAATTTAAAAAAAAATGTGCACCACTTTTACTCATACATGCTAACCATATCTCTAACCCTAACCCTAAAAAAGGTGGGCACCACCTTCATTTGTGTTAAATGTAACTTCAACCCTAACCCTAAACCTAACTTTAATTCTAACCTAACCCTCATCAAACCCTAACTAGCTGCACTAGAGCAGTACCAAATAAAAAAAATGCATGGACGATTTTTATTCATATGTGCTAACCCTAACTTTAACCCTAATGCTAACACTAACTATAGCCCTAATCCTAACATAAACTCTAACCCTTACCCTAACTCTTACTAGCTGTAATAGAGTAGAACCAAATGTAAAAAAAATGGGTGCTAATCCTAACTTTAACTATAACTCCACCCAACCTTATCCCTCATTCTAACCATAACCAACTGTAATACAGCAGTACTGAGTGTAAAAAAAAAATGTTTGTTACCACCTTTACTTATATGTGCTATCTCTAACTCTAATCCCAACTCTCACCCTAACCCTCATCTAACTCTAACTAGATGGATTAGAGAAGTAACAAATTAAAAAAAGTAGGCACCACCTTTACTCATATGTGCTAACCCTAACACAGACTAGCTAAATTAGAGAGGTGCATGTACTATTTACTCATGTGTGCTAGCTGTAACTCTAACTTTACCCTATCCATAACCCTTACTTTAAATAATCATTTTAGAGCAGTGCCAAATTAATAAAATGTGTGCATCATTTACTCATATGTGCTAACCCTAAAACTAACCCTAACTCTAACCCTGACCGAATCCTAACCGTAACCCTAACTAACGGTATTAGAGCCGTACCAAATTTAAAAAAATGTGCACAAACTTTACTCATATATGCTAACCCTAACCAACCCTAAACTGTATTAGAGCAGTACCAAATTAAAAATAATATGTATGTAACTACTTTACCAATTTGTGCTAAACCTAACTATAACTCTACCCATAACCCCAGCCCAAACTCTAACTCAAACTAGCTGTATTAGAGCAGTACCAAATAAAAAAATCTGTGCACCACCTTCACTCGTATGTGCTAAACCTAACATTAACCCTAGATGTAACAGAGCAGTACCAAACTAAAAACACAAAAGTGTGCACCACCTTTGTTCATATGTGCTAACCCTAACTCTAACCCAACCCTAACTCTAACTCTAACAATAACTATAAGTTGCTGTCTTTGAGAAATACCAAATTTAAAAAAGTGTGCACCACCTTTATTGATGTGTACTAACCATAACTGCAGCTCTGCAGCTCTAACCTTAACACTTACTATCTGTATTCTATGTGATAATCATAACTCTAGCATTAACTTCAACCCTTACTATCTGTATTTCAGCAGTACCAAATTAAAAGAAAATGTGTATAACACCTTCTACTAACCCTAACCCTATCTACATTAGAGCAGTACCAATTAAAAAATGTGCACTATAGGTTCATAGGTTCATAGGTGCATACTAGGCTAATGGCCCTGGAGCCTTTACAAGCCTAGCCCATAGATGTGCCCTGGCATCATGCCACCCAACATTAGTTCCCAGTGCCTCTATCAAGTAGAGCCACTGGAGTGGTCCCCGGGGTGAATTTTCTATTTCCTATCCACTCATCAAGGTTTTTCTTGAAGAGGGCCAGTGAGGTGTTTTGCTTGACATGTATGGGAAGTCTATTCCAAAGCATGGGCAGTCTCTGGGTTATGAACCTGTTGCTCCAGCATGTTCTGTTGATTGTAGTAATGAGGTTGAGGTCTCTGGAGTGTGTGGTGCGGTGGGATTCAGATTTCTTTAGATGCGGCATTTCTAACAGAGCTGGATCAGATGTGGCTTTGTAAGTCAAGCAGAGAGCAACTCTTAGTAGATGATATGAGACAGAGAATAGCTGTAGTATTTTGTCTGTCCATGTGGGACATGGGTTTAAGGCCTAGTGTCCTCTTTGTGAAGTACTTTTGTGGCCTCTCCAGCTGTTGCAGATGTCTAGTGAGGTACATGTCAAATGGGGCATTATACTCTATGATTGGTCTAATGAGGGAAGAGTAGAGAGAAACGATGACCTCTTTCTTCCTGGATGCAAATCCCTTGGTAATGAGATGTGACACATAGAAGGACTTTCTGACTACAGTGGCAATGTGGTAGTCGAAAGAGAGGTTGTTGTCAACCTGTGTCCCCAGATCTGTTATAACACCTTCAGTGTTCAGGGGGCTCCCATCGATGTAGTAATTAGTGGGAACTGAGTTTTTCCCACACAGGATGACGACACATTTTTTGGCATTAAGCTTAAGGCCATGGTTTCGACACCAGTCATTGGTTTCAGTGAGGCCTTTCTGTAGGATGTCTGCATCACTCGTGGAGTTAATAATGTCTCCCAGCTTGCAGTCATCTGTGAAATTGGTCAGCCAAAGTTCCTCCGTTTTGGCCTGAACTTCTGAGAAATAGATGCCTAACAGGAAAGGACCCAGGACTGATCCCTGTGGGACTCCACTTGTGACTGGTCAGCAGTCTGACTTGGAGTCTGCTACTTTCACACTGTGAGTTCGAACTGTGAGGCAATTTGCAACCGACCTAACAATATAGGGGTTGATGCCTAGATTTGTGAGATTATCAATAATTCCTGAGTGAGGAATGGTATCAAAGGCCTTGGCCAGATTGAGGTAGGCTGTGTGAACTGCCTTACCCTCATCCATAGCACTGGTGACTGACTCAAAGAAGTCAACCAGGTTTAGCAGGCATGATCTAGCTTTCACAAAACCAAACTGCGTGGGGTCTACAGTTTGGAGATTCCCTATATCCTTGTTAATTAGGTCCATGATGATGATGCGCTCCATAGCCAAAACAGACTCACAGGCTAATGGGACAATAATTTCCAAGATCTGTAGTCGCTCCTCTTTTATGGAGAGAGATGACTGTAGCAGTGCACCATTCGGTAGGGACAAAGCCTGAGGTGAGGCTGTGAGTGAACAAGGCACACAGATGTGGTGCCAGTTCACTTTATAGTTCATATAGAACACAGCCAGGGATATTGTTGGGTCCCACGGAAGCTGTATTCTTGGCCTTGGACAATGCAGCTTTAGCCTGTGCTGCAGTAATGCTGGGTGCCTGGCATTCTTCTGGTATGGAGATTGGTCCTTTAGGGGGGGAGAGAGGGGTAAAGTTGGCACTGAATATGTCGGCCAGTACGTTGTAAAAACCTGTTGGCTCAGTTTAGGAGGTACCATTGTGCAGTAACTCAGAGCAAATCTGGGTATTGCCATGGAGATTCTTGCTATAACTATAGAAGGCTTTGTGGTTGCTTTTAGTGTATGCTGCAATTCTGCCTTCATAGCTGGCTTTGGAGGTTTTGATGAGGGATCTCAACTTTTTGTTGAGGCTAATAAGGGAATTTTTCCAGTCTTAGATCTTCATCTTTTTCTGCAACAGTTTCTTCCTTCTGTTGTAGAATTTATTAATGGTAGGGGACCACCAGATGTTTGGAGGAGAGCGTCTTGGTTCTGTTGGGTATGGATAGTTCCATGCATTTATGTATGTGTTCGTACAGTGTATTGATGTATGATTCAGCAGTCATGCATCTATTTTCCTTTGGCATGGGTGCCATGAAGTTAGCCACCTCTGTTTTTAGGAGTCCAAAGTCAGCTTTGGAGAAGTTTTTCATGGTGGATACCTTTGCAGGGGGTGTGGGTGAGATGTGGATTTCCATGGTGATTAGTTTGTGGTTTGATCTAACCAGGGAGGAATTGACCATTGATGTAGAGCAACGGTTGCCCATGTTAGTAATAACCAGGTCAAGGATGTTGCTTCCTTTAGTGGGGATAAGAATGAGCTGGCCCAGGGCATTAGAACTAATAAATCCCAGGAAGAATTGGGCCAGTGCATTGGTGCATGAGTAGTTTTCCCAGTTGATGGAGGGGTAGTTGAAGTCACCTAGTATGTTTGTGTTGGGTTGGATCTTAATAGTTTCCAGGGTGATCAGGAATGTGGAGTGAGAGTCATGGGACATGGTTGGGGACCTATAGCAGGCTACTACCTGAATTGCCATTTTACCCAATGTTAGTTATATCTGGAGTATCTCAGATGCGTTATGCTGGGCTACTAGTCTGGAGGACCAATGCCTTTGGAGCTTCGGTCCATGTTCTGGGGCCAAAAGGTGTGGAATGAGTTATAGCCTGGTAGCACAGGGGTGCTTTCTGCTGCTGTAAACCAGGTCTCTGTTACAGCACAAATGTCGATGTTCTCCATTTTGAGGAGTATTTTGACTGAGTGCATCTTGAGATTTAGACTTCTAGCATTAAGTAGCACGACCCTCAGATTACATTTATTTATAGCTGTTACAGTGGTAAATTGGTCTTTGAAAGACTGCCTAAAAAGGCACTATAGGGGTGGCAAGAGCCTTAGCCAGTAACCAGAAACCCAGGGGTGACAGATGCAGGCCATCTCTGGCAAAGCATCAAGGTCTGTCAATCATGTCTTCCCAAGCAGACAGATGCTGGATCCCCTCAGAATGTCACCAGAAACTTAGCCAATTGCTGAAGTCAATCATTTTCTGCTTGTACTGCAGTATCATTCTAGGTGACGGTAGGATGCTGCTCAGGGCTAGGGTCATACCTGCCTGGGCCACATAATCCAAGAGCTCCACCATGTCGCTTTTCATGTAGTCCAGGGAGGTGTGTCTCAGGTCATTCACACCCACATGGACAATGACAGAGTCATACATGTACTTGTTGTGGAGTGACCTGAGTGCATGTGTTATATGTCAGATTCTGGCACCTAATAGACAGCTGACTGTTACCTTCTCCTTATTCAGCCTAGTGAGTGGGACATCAGTGTGCCTCACTATTGAGTCACCTATGATTATTGTATTGGGCAAGCTGTTTTGCCTTAGGGACTTAGGTTGAGGGGCACACTGTGTAGGTGAGCTATGTGTCTTATGGTTTGTGCTGTGTTGTGGTGGTCAAGTGCATTTCTGCCTTGGAGGTCTCTGCTGTTTGGGTACATTTCTATTGAGAGCCTCCATGAAGGTGGGTGTGTAGTTTGTGTTTTTATTTGAGGGCTGTGATGGTGGGTGTTCTGGAGGGCTATGTGTTCCATGTGGTGTGGTGCAGGTGTTGACCTTCTCCTCTTGACCAGCTATTCCGGTCTTGGCTGGAGAGTGCATGGCTTCCAATTTGGAGATATAAGTACATCTCTCACAAGTCTGAGTGTTGGAAGGTAAGAGGAGAGGGTTGTCTGTGTACATGAGGCAGTTGCTGCACTTCCTCAGAATGCCCAAGTTCAGCACGCTAATAGGAGACAGCACAGGGAACTGACTTTTAGACATGCCAGGAGGGATGGTCATCACTACTAAGTACTGGAGCTGTTTCCTTATAGTACGTCTAGTGCTGATAGCACTTATGTGCGCTACAATAATTGCTGCAAAAAGCCTGATGAAGTGCTAGGTGAATAAACTAATTAAAGTGCAAGAGAGAAGAGAACTAGCAAGATCTAAGGTAAAAAATGAATAGCAGACTTTCTGGCACTGGTAATAGTTTACCCCAGCTTAGCACCACTGTGCCGGGCACAAACCCAGCCAAACATGGGCTTTTAAACTAGAAAGTTGAAAGGGAAAGAAAACTTCCCAAACAGCCAATAAACTACAATTTCAGAGCCAGAAACCACTACTCTTGTGGTGGATAGGCTACCTAGTGCTTACCAGTCCCACTGATAAGCTGGAAGGCTTCCTTCTAACACAGAAAGGTCTGAGGAACTCAGAAACTTACAAAACAGTCCTGGATACAGCAAATCTGTATCTGGACTACTCTAGTAGGCGGGAAACAAGCTTGGAACCTTTTTTTTTTTTTTTTTTGGTTTTTGCAGAAAAAACAGTTAAAACAGTAATAAAATACTTGAAATGCAGTGCAAGCTAGCACACTTGAGTGTGCAGCATATTAAAGCAAATACAGTTAAAATAAATGCACTTAAATGAAAAAAAAAATGGCTTAAATAAAGTGCAGAAAGCAGTATAATCAGAAAAAATCAAAATGGAGGCACTTAAAGTCTCTCTTTCTCCAATCCATTGCTCTTGTAGTCAGCAGGATGCCAAAACAGGATCAACTTTATTCATATTTGCTAAGTCTAACACTAACCCTAACCATAACTCCAAATTTAACATTAACTCTAATTCTAACCCTTACCCTAACTAGTTGTAATATAGCAGTACTGAATGTAAAAAAATGTATGTACCCCATTTACTAATATAGCAATAACCCACGCCTGGGTGTGGGTAATGGTAATGCTAAATTACCCTGTTGGGGCGGGTTTCCGTCCCGGCGAATACGTACCAAAGACCAAAAGTATTAAACCAAGTGATGTATTACCATTACCCAAATATATTTATTTACTATTATTTATGACATTATTTAAAAAAACTTTTACTTTTCTTTACATATGTCTTTACTGCCGCGGCCTGATTGCCGCCGCATCAGCGGCGCCTGCGCTATCGAAATTCTGGACAACTTCATGCGATGCAAGCAGTCTGGTAAGCAGTAGGAAGCAAGCGGCAAAGACAGCGGAAGTTAGAGGTATTAAACATTTTAAGTCTCTTTCATATAGTTTTAAAAAAAAATAGCAGCACAAGTTTTTAAATTATCTTAATTAATCTATGTTGAATCTATTTACTGTAATATAAATTTTGCTAAAAACACTGGAGATCTTACTAACAATTAGTTTACAACACTCTCAAGCCTAAATGGGTTAGCTATTTAGAAACTTGCTAAAAATGTTAACATCATTCTTTTAAATGTCAATTTTTTTTAAAGATTATACTAATGAAAAATGTTTAAAGTGTAACCTCCATTTGTATAGAAGAAATTATGACTACTGGCCAACATGTGTCGAGGAGAGATTTGACGTTTACACGGGCGACTGGTCTAATAGGTTCTAATCCTAACTCTAATGATAACATTCACCCTAACCCTAACCTTAATCCTAACCATTACCCTCACCTAACTATAACTAGATGAATTAGAGAAGTAAAAAATTAAAAAAGTATGCACCACCTTTACTCATATGTGCTAACCCCAACTCTAACCTTAACACTAGCACTAAAACTAATCATAACCCTACCTACCTGTATTATAGCAGCACCAAGTTAAAAACAAAATGTGTGTAACACCTTTACTCATATGTGCTAACCCTAACTGTAACCCAAACTCTAACCCTACCTAGATGTATTAGAGCAGTACCAAACTAAAAACAAAATGTGTGCAACAACTTTATTCATATATGTCAACCCTAACTCTAACAATAACCCTAATCCCAACCCTAACCTTAACCATAAATAGCTGTATTACAGCAGTGCCAAATTAAAAAAAAAAGTGTGCACTAGCTTTACTCATATGCATTAACTCTATAAATTCAATCCTAACTGAAAATAACTGTATTATAGCAGTACAAAATAAAAAAAGAAATGTGTGCACACCTTTACTCATATGTGTTAAACCTAACGCTAACCCTAACCCTTTCTCTAATCCTAACACAGCTGTTGCCCTAATCCTAACCTTAGTCATATGTGCAACCATAACCCTAACTCTAACCCTTACCCTAACTAGATGTATTACAGCAGCACCAAATGAGAAAAGTGTACACCACCTTCAGTCATATGTGTTAACCCTAACTCTAACTGTAACCCTAACTGTAAACCTATCCATAACCCTTACTCTAATTAATCATACTAGAGCAGTGCCAAATTAAAAAAAATGTTATGCACCACATTTACTCATAAGTCATAACCCTAAACCTAACCCTAACCTCAACCTAAACCTAACTCTAACCCTAACTAACTGTATCAGAGCAGTACCAAATTAAAAAAAATGTATGTAACACGCTAACCCTAACACTAACCCTAAGTAGCTGTATTAGAGCAGTACCAAACTATAGAAAAACAGTGTGCACCACCTTAACTCATATGTGCTAACCCCACATCTAACACAGCACTTACACTAACTATAAGTAGCTGCATTGGAACAGCACCAAATTAAAACAAATGTTTGTACCACCTTTACTGATATGTGCTAAGCATAACTCTATCCCTAACAGTAACCCTAACCCTTACAATCTGTATTAGAGGAGCACCAAATTAAAAACAAAACGTGTGCAGCACCTTTACTCATATGTGCAAACCCTAACTCTACCCCTAACCATGCCCCTAACCCTAACTAGCTGTATTACAGCTGTAAGGAAATGTAGAAAAAATGTATGAGCACATCAGGCATAATGACACCAACATGATTCATGACACAGAAAATCATGTTGTCTGTCTGCATGTAAAGCTAAGGCAACAGCATGTGGACCTTCACTCAAACCATCACTGATGGAGAAAGAGGAATTTCTGGCTATTCTGCACAGTGATCGTACTCATTCCATTCCGACAGTGGTATATTAGACCTTGGAACTGACCTGCAGCATGCCTCTAGAGTATCCACTTTGGATGCAACAGTTGTGTTTTATTATTCTACTATTAAGACATTAAACCTTTTTTCTGAGCTCTTTAATTGCTCCTCATGAATTAATGTGTTTCCTGTAATTTAGGTACATCAAGGGTGCACATTACAATGGCACCTCCACAAGGAAAAATTTTATTTTCCATTACTGCTAATATTCACTGTGCCTATTAACTTTGTATTGGAAATAACGATTGCACATATACTGGGTCTTATGCTTTGGTGTCTTTAGGGGTGATGTTTTATCCAGCTCTACCACAATGTATAGTCCACTGCTAGAGAGAAGACTAACACTGAATATTACGGTAAATAGCTGTCATGGCCAGGGGGTACTGTCTCATTGTTGGACATTGGGAGTGGGCGGACCAGATCCACTACCCAGGCTATTGTCACAGCATCTATAGCTGTGGAGATCACTCAAGATATATAGACACCACATGAAGGATAGGCTGTTACAGATCTATGCATTCTGGGCAGCGTGTCATCCCTGTCTCTCAGCCTTCAATGTCTGCTAGAAGACCATGTGAGAGGTTGTTTTGGTGCACATACACGGCATGGGTATCATCCCTCCCTAGAAATATCTGTGCCAGTTTCTGTAACCAAGCAAATTTGCATGGCCAGCATGAATACACAGGCTATGAACGCATCCTCCTTTGCAAAGATGGTATACGCATTGCAGAGTGTGTGAAATGTTCTATAGAAGTGCACATCCTGTACTCATGACATTTTACCAATTCACTCAATTATTGGTACAACACAGAGCCTCCTCTGCACTCACTTCAGGTGTGTGCCATGTAACCATTCCACCTCTGGCTCCACTGAAGTTGTCCAACACAGATGTGAAAGGCCTAGGTCATAGTCATGCAGCACCACTACTTTCACAGAAAAATAAAGAGCAGTGGTGCGTATGGGCAGGACAGTGCATTTCCAAGGCCATGGTCTTCTTGGCAGTGCCACATCTGCAGCAGAACATTGCACAAAGTCATGAATACCTCTGTCCAAGGCCATGTTACAATCTCTGAACTCCTAAAAGTGGCAGGTTCAGTGGAAAGGACAGTGAAGAGAATGCCTGTATGTCTTCTGTCCATGTTGTGGACCTGTTCATAAGAGTGAGTTACAGTGTTGCAACACCTGCTGGGGCTGTGTGTCAGCATACCAGCACACATACCACTAAAGCCTCCAGTTCAAAACCCAAACACACACCCAGTGGCAGTGGCCCTTCCTAAAACATTTTGCCCTCCACTCTCACCTGAGATACACAGTGCACTCTTGTCACTTTCAGTTTTTATAGCAGTCACACATTTCCCTAGTGAAGATGTTACACACTCATGCCCCCCCTCCAGCTGTGCAAATAATAACTATGCCTTGTGCTCTGTACTGTGTTACTTGGGTTATCTATGTCTGATGCATAGTGTGGTTAGTCTATGCAAGGTTATAAGCAGTGGTGTATTACACTTGCATGCATCCCACATTAATGTAATTTATATGCTTTGTTATGTGCCAAAGCTATATGCCAGCCACTGACTCTGCCAGTGCCATGATACACACGCAAAAAAAACAGCTCTGACAAAATATCCCTTTATTTGCACCAGGATTCAACAGCAGATGCAGATTTTGCCCTCCAGGCTTTGTCAATGCTGTGTCATAACACCATTGCAACTTTATTGTATTAACCTAAACCACCTGATTAGCCCTCCACCAATTAATTAAAGTGCTACCATGCTAAAAAATCAACCTTAATGTGGTTTCATTTTCCTAATACAAAACAATATAGAACAAACATTTGTTGTTGTCTTTCGGCTTTTCCCAGTTAGGGGTCGCCACAGTGGAACTCCGGTCTGCTAATGATTGGCAGTAGATTTTCATGAACGCAGAGGTGCCAGCTCGACTTTCAACCTTCAACAAAGGCACACACATTTACGCATGTCTTTCGAATGCCCACCCAACCGCGGGGAGGACATGCAGACTCCACACAGAAGGCACTCCCCGCACTCGAGCCGAGAATTGAACGGGAGAATCTCCTGCTGTGAGGCAACAATGCTACTGCTGCACCACCGCGGAAGTCTATACCACAGAACAAACACTAACATTACTAAATTAATTCATCATTTAATCCGGGGGGAATAACACTTCTCATAATATTATTCATGTCCTTTTCTTATTATTTAGAAGGATGTGCCTTTCCATAAGTGTGATTTCACAGACCATTTCATCAATTACAATAAAAAAAGTAGTCCCTTCATGTATCAACTTACACATATACAAAGAATTGCCTTCTCTCTTATAGCTACAGTGCTATATGTTGATTAAAACTATATGAAGTTTGCTCTATGCAAAACATGCCAAAAAGGCACGTAGCCACACAGACCACCCATTTAGAATTACAATCTAGAATTGCAATCTATTTTGCTTCTAATATATTTATTATTTATATTTATTTATTTATTCCAGTTTGATGACCGGTGAGGTCCACTGGGCTCGGGGAGCCTGTTTTCAGTGAAGACCTGGGGAGAAAAGCTCCAACAATACATAGTTAAATGAATAATTACTAAGAAACTTTGCATTGCTAACAAATAAACAGGTAGCATTAATAAAGAAACAAACACTTACAATTTTGTTTAGGTGTAAAAAACAGGCAAATGGCCTTGAGGCTAGAATTTACAGTATAGTTATTTATACATAATACAAATGAGCAAGGTTAGCTAGGTGAGAGGTTAGCCAGGAGTAAAAGTGGAGGAGACCTTGAGAGGTATAGGGTGAAGAGTACAGTTGCATTTCCTGTTTGAGTAAAGGTGAGAATGAAGAAGAGTTTTGAGGTTATCGCAGGTCCTAAGAGTGGAGGGAAGAGCATTCCATTTTTTGGCTAAGATGAAGGAAAGCAGAAGTTGACCAGCTGGGCGCTTGGGTTTGTGGATGGTGATTAGGTTTTGGTGGGTAGATCTAAGTGTTCTATGGGGAGTATATGGTTGGAGGATACTGGAAAGTGCAGGGCACTTGGTAGGTTGGAATAGTAGTCTATAGGCAGTCGTGATTTGGAGAAAGTCAAGTTGGTTATGGAGTTCAAGCCAGTCTAATGAGTGAAGGGAGGAACAGTGATGAGAGGAAGATTTGGCTTTGGTAGCAAATCTGGACATTTTATTGTAACATACTTCTAGTTTGGAGGATAGTGAGGAGGATAAATTAGTAAGCAGAGGGGTGCCATACAGTAGAGAGGGAAGGAGATAAGTAGTGGCGAGAGTACAACTGGTAGCAGGCGAGAGGAAGTGGTTGTTTCTATAAAGTAGGCCAAGTTTTATGTGGGTTTTCTTTATGTTTAGCTGGACGTGAGTATTAAATTTTAGGTGTTCATCAACGGTTACACCAAGACGTTTGACACAGGGAACGACCTCTAAAATGGAGTTGTTATGGCTGATTATTTGGAATGAGTTTTTATCAATAGGGGAGGACTTAGAAGGAGAGAATAGAATGATTTTAGTTTTGTTAGCATTTAATGAGAGATGATTTTGGAGCATCCAGTTTTCGGTAGTAGAGAAGGCTGTTTGTGTCAGTAGTTGGAGATCTGTTAAGTTGGAGGCGCCACAGATCAAAGTAGAATCATCATCATATTGAACAATTTTAGTATTGGGTATGGCCTTGTAAAAGTTGTTAATAAAGATGTTGAATAGAATTGGGCCAAGTATGGATCCTTGGGGTACTCCAGTGGGGGTAGGATGGAAGGTGGAGGTGCCCTGGCCCCATTTGACAGCCTGGGACCTGTCGGAAAGATAGCTGGAGAACCAGGAGAGAGTTTTGTGGGAGAGATTGAGATTAGACAGATGACTTAGAAGGTGGGTGTGGGAGATAGTATCAAAAGCTTTAGATAAGTCCAACAGAAATGAGGATACTAAATTACCGGAGTCACGGGCTAAATTAACAGTTTGTAAGAAGGAAAGAAGGGTGGTGTTGGTACTATGCCCTGGGCGGAAGACGTGTTGGGTAGGAGAGAGTAGCTGGTGTTTGGTAAGGAATGGCAAGAGCTGAAGGTGGATGCATTTTTCAAGGAGTTTAGAGAGAGGGGAAAGGATGGCTATGGGGCAGAAATTAGATACGTTACAGTTTTTGCCACCCTTGTGAAGTGGAAGAATATATGCAGAGTGCCATAGTTTGGGTACATAGGATTCAAGTAGGGATCTATTGATCAGGATGCTAATAGGGAGAGCAATACCATTGGAAGCTATTTTTAAAAAGGAGGAAGGAATGTTGTCGGGGGCACTGGAGCAAGGCTTTAGTTTAGAGAGTAGTTTCTTTATTTGGTAAGTGGAGATGGGTTTGAGTTCGAAAGTAGGGGAGGAGGGAAAGGATGTTTGGTGGGGTGGGGTTGAGGGTTGTTGGTAAAGGTCTTGGTTAGCTCAGCAATAGAAGTGGTGAAGAAGGTGTTGGATAGTGAGGCAATTTCAAGGTCAGATTTGCTGGTGTCGGGGCAGGGATTGCTTTTAGTACCTGGCCTAAGGAGAGAGTTGATAGAGTTCCAAAATTTTGGGGGTTTTTTGCATGATTTGTTTGCATTTTGATGTAGTAGGACTTTTTATCTTTGATAACTTGTTTTTTGGCAAGGTTGCTTAGTTGTTTATATTTAAGTAAGATGTCTGGTTGTTTAGTTTGGAGGTAAGTTTTCCAGGTTTTATCTCTTTGTAGCATAATCTTTTTGGTGTCGTTGGTAAGCCACGGGGTGGTCTTAGTTTTTACTCTTTTTGTTCTTACTGGAACTAGGGAGTTAAGGACATTTAAGAAAGTTGAATTGAAAAAGTCAACTGCTGAGTCTAATTGAAGAGTTTTCAGGGGGTTCCAGTTGGTATTCCTGAATGAATCAGAGAAAGTAGTAGGGTTAAAGTTAGACAGGTTCCGAGTGTGAATAAAGTGGTGGGAGTGTGGGGGGGGTGAGGGAAGCTCGATGAGTGAAGGCAGGGAGGTGGTCTCCTAATGGGTCTGGTATGACACCAAATTGTATCACTTTATTGGGATGAAATATTAGGATCCAGTCTAATATGGATCCTGGGGGGGTTGGTTTTGTTGGGTCTAGTGATGGTGTTAGTAAGTTGAGTGTAGTTAAATAGATTGATTGACATGGTGGGGTTAGGGTTGTTGATTTTGTTCCAGCCTATATTTACATCACCCAATATGTAGGTTTCCAGTTTAATATTTGGGGATGCCCAGGACAGGATGTCTTCCAGGGTGTTGGTGTTGTTACCTGAAGGAATGTAGAGGGAAATGAAGCAGATGCTTTTATGATTGTTAATTTTTAGAAGGCCTGCTACAAGTTCAGCATTATTGAAAGAAGGGATGGGATTAGGATATGGAGTAAAGGACAGCTGGTTGGAGTAGACTAGTGCAACACCGCCACCTCGAGTACTTAGGCGGTCAGATCGAAGTGATTGAAATCCAGAGGGAAGGAATTCAGAGTCACTTACGTGAGGTTTTAGCCAGGTTTCAGAGATGGCTACAATGTCAGGTGAGTTGTGAGTGAGCCAGGAATGAAAGTGGGTTATTTTATTTTTTAGGCTTTGCACGTTGATGGTGAGGAATTTGAGGTATTTATTGGTGGAATAGTGTGGTTAGTAGGAGAGAAGTTTGGTCCTGGATTAGGGTGAATGTCATCGGCTAAGCAGAGGTAAGTGAGATAAGGAATAAGTTGTTTTGGTTTGTACTTAGTTAGAAGTGTCTGGTAATGAAAAGGTCTGGGTTTGTAGTATTTAGTAGTGATTGGGAGAAGTTTTACTTTGAAGAGGAGGGAAGGGTGGGAGGGAACTAAAGAGGCTGAGATGTTGTGGAAGTGTGTTGTGTGGCGGAGGTGGGGAGGCAGAGGTGGAGGGTATAGATGGAAGTGAGTATAGGAGGTGGCATGGTATAGAGGAAGTAGAAGAAGGATGAGGAAGGAATTGGAAATAGGATTTAGGAGTAGGAGAGTGCATGATAGGTGGGGCCTGTTGGATGTAATAGAGAGGAGATTAAGGGACTTAGGAGGGAAGTGGTGAGGTAGTGAGAGGCAGGTGGGGTGGAGGGAAAGTGCTGATGTCAACAGTCAGGAAATTCAGGAAATCTCAAGGCAGGATACATCAGGGAATGATATACATGCAGCAGGACAAAACTTTGGTTCTTTTGAGTGTTAGTACAGGTACTGCTCAAGGGACCAGTACAGCACTGGGAAAGTAAGCGTTCGCTTTAGATAGATGTCAACAGTCAGGAAATTCAGGATTCAGAAATTGGTACAGATTGTTTCATACCCCTCAAAAGTTGTACATATCTTACATGAACAAAACCATTAAATACTGCTTATCCAAATTCAGTCAATAGACGACAACAATTCAGTACAGAATGGGTTTTGCCACACGAAAAGAGAAATCTTTGTCAACAAGTACTAATACAACATGGATACAGTTGGGAACAGCATCTTGTAGGGCACTGAAAGATTTAAAGAGCTCAGGAACTGGTAAACACCGACAAGCATCAACCAAAATGGTAAGTCCCAAAGCTGTGATTTCAATACTGATAATACTGGAGAAATCATCATCATCTTCTTTCGGCTGTTCCCGTTAGGGGTCGCCACAGCGGATCACCTGTTTCCATTTCTTCCTGTCCTCTGCATCTTGCTCTGTCACACCAACCACCTGCATGTCCTCTCTCACCACATCCATAAACCTTATCTTAGGCCTTCCTCTTTTCCTGTTACCTGGTAGCTTCATCCTTAGCATCTTTTTCCCAATATACTCAGCATCCCTCCTCAGCACATGTCCAAACCAATGTAATCTTGCCTCTCTGGCTTTGTCTCCAAACCTTACAACCTGGGCTGACCCTCTAATATACTTATTCCTAATCCTGTCCAGAGTAAATGAACAAGGTCACTGCAATTACAATGTGGACTCAGCCAAACTGGATTCTTTGTAGAGATTATTATGGCAGCACATCCACTTCTGTCTCTGGTTCCAGGCAGACAGGCAACTCCAGACAGAAGAATGTCAAGATTAACTTCTTGTGCTTTAGAAGTAGTAGTCAATGAAAGTCTTGCAGTAGATGGGGATGTTAACAGCAACCTGTGTTTCATAGGTACATTCTCCTCGCCAGGCAGCAGTTGTGAAATGAGCACATCTTCCTTTTTTTTATTAATGTTTTGTTCTTTGTACAGGCTTCTTGCTGAATACACTGCAGAACGTGCTAATACTGCAACAAATGACTGCAAATAGTTTCACCCACGCTTAAACTATTACAGAATCGCAATTAGTAAATAGTCCAACAACACAACAATATCCAAAAATTAAATATTTATAATATGGAGTATTTTCTTTTCACGGATTGCCAAGTCCCACCGGAATTGACAATGTCATGCCATAAAGTGAACTGCCTGGCTTATTTAAAGGACCGTTCAAGTTCCCTCCAGTTCCAAAAAATGTTCCACAACAGTCCAACAACACAACAATGACCAAAAATTAAATATTTATAACTTGGAGCATTGTCTTTTTCTTTAGACGGATTACTAAATCCAACCTGTATTCACAATGTCATGCTGTAACAGACTACCTCGCTTGTTGAAAGGATCATACAAGGCCCCACAAATCACAAGAGATGTTACACAACAGCTGAATTTGTTGCTCAATGCACCAGTTCTGTTAACCAGTCAGTTGCACCAAAAGTTGTAATCATTAGTTGCCAGAAAGAAAAATCACCATATTCATGGAACAGTCAATGTAACAGGCACTAAATGTACATAATTATGAACTCTGTTTAACTGAAATATGATGCAACAATGCCGTTATGGCATGCAGAAAATAAAGAACAAGCTGGATATTTTGCTACATGCACCAATGCTGTTACCAAGTAAACTGGAACATAAGCTGTGCTCGTTAATTAACAGAAAGAAAAATCACCATATTTATGGAACAGTCAATATAACGAGCACTGAATGTCCACAACTGTAAACTCCGTGAGGGTACAATATAATGCAGCGTTGCCCTTACAGCATGCGAATGATAAGAAACAAGCTGGGAGGTTTGAAACAAGCCAAAAACATTTGACTTGTGTTATAATTACCAGCAGGCCAATTACTGAGCGTTCATCTGTAAATCACATTCATCTCATAGGCCCCCACAAAGAGATAAATCCTAAATAAGAATGATGCTCTGTTGGCTAACCCCAGCAATTAACTGCCGATTTGTGTAAAAGTTCAGTTTACTAGCAATACACATACTTCTGACAAGTAGAAGAAATTCTTAAATATCCTTCGACAACCACCAGATCCTCCAAGCAAAACACTTGCTGGTAATCGTTTACCTGGCTACTGAAACAATCGCTATACTAATTTTATTTATAATTTTTCGATAATGCTGATGTCATCGCAGTTGACTGCCATTTCTACAAATATGCTTTACCTTTTCATTAATATCTTGAAACAAACAAATCTCAGAATCGACCCCAGCAGTACCTCATTCTTAACTCCCTTTTGATTAAGAGTGAAATCAGCGTTGCGAGGATCTTGCCCTGTGAGTACACCTATGATAATAGCTGCAGATAACTCTATGGCCTCCACTAGTCTTTTGGCTCGTGCAACTAGTAGTGTTGATTCAGGATCATTAGAAGCATAGACGAGTGCAACAATTGGTGTTCCTTTTAAGGGATGTAACCTTTTTCCTCTGCCAGAGCCTTTACCGATAAAACAGGGACAACGGAATGGATGGTCACAGAGCAGAAAAAGCCATAAAATACACAGCTACAGCCTTTATATACTTATAAATGTGCTAGCATTAACAGATTTTGCACTGGGAGGCATCCATTCATTATTTAGTGTCTGCAATGTTCACTTATTAGCCAGAAAAGTTGCAAACATTACAAGGAGCAGACTAAATTAAGAGGCAAAAAACTTGAAGTGTTAGCGCTCATGCTAGATCCAGTGTTTACAAAGGAAAAGTAATCCCTTCTAATATATATTCACAATAGGAACAATTCCCACAAATGTTGGCACCAGCTTCTTCATCCCTTAGGTTTTTAACAAGTCCATAGCTATCTTTCTTAAATGAGGTAAAATGTTCCCCTGCAGTCTTACCAATTTTATAACAGATCCTGCACCTTTCTGTAACCAAATTACTGAAAAACATATCTGCAGATAATATATAAAAATGTATCTAAACTGGCTTTAATAGCTCCATTGTTGGTACCATAAGTACTAATAAATCTATACTGTGGATCAGTATTTCCTTCTCGTGTGGTATTTTAAAACACTTTCCCTACTCGTGCTAAGGACTTCTGTGCTGGCTTTTTTATACTCTCCGAATTATAATGTCTAGCTTTAAAAGATTTATTTAACTTGACAGCTTCTTGCTCATACACTTCATTTGTACTGCAAATCCTTTTTAATCTAATATACACTTGGGAAGACAGCTATTTAGCTGGTAGGAGGGAGTTCTAAACGTTTATGATATATAT